>NC_085864.1:46097879-46105379 GCF_034702125.1 Engraulis encrasicolus
GGTTATTGTTAAACTTCTGAGCAGTTGATGACGGAATACCAAAAAAATGAATAAGATTGGTGGAGGCATGTGGCATGCGAAACCGCTCTTGTACAAGACACCAGCTTCACGTGCCTCAAGCTTCAGTTCAGTGTGTCTTACAAACATGGGGAGCATTTCTCGAATCCATAGTAGCTAACATGGTTAATAGCAACACACACACACACACACACACACACACACACGCACACGCACACGCACACACACACACAGCAGTACAACTAGTACAACTAATGGCAACAGATGCAGGCTAATCAAATGGAAGTCTGTCCGTCAGTCTGCCTAGCTAGCCCCAGACAGGAGGACCTGCAGGTCATGCAGTATGTTATTTCCCCGACAGGATTAGCTGTCGGGCCGGCCGCCGCCCCACCTGCTACCCCGAGAGGAAGGTTCACGGACAGGCGGTCTGTACGGGGGACCCTGGGGGTAGAGGGGGGTAGAGGGGGTCTGTAGCGGGGGCCGGCGGGGGGGGCCGTCAGGGTCTAATCTGTCTTTAGCCCCCCGCCCCAGCCGTACGGATTAGCGGCATGCTAATCAACGCCCAGTGATGAGGAGGGGTGTGTGTGTGTGCGTGTGAGAGAGAGAGAGAGAGAGAGAGAGAGAGAGAGAGAATGTGTGTGTGTGTGTGTGTGTGTGTGTGTGTGTGTGTGTGCGTGCGTGCGTGCGTGCGTGCGTGCGTGCGTGCGAGCGAGCGAGCGAGAGAGAGAGAGAGAGAGAGAGAGACTGGGGTCCCATAGGAGACATGTGGACATGTGTTTTTTTTTCTTTTGTCTAATCGCTCTCCGCCAATTCGCTCTACGCATACCTCTTTGTGTCCATTTTTCCCCTCTCTCACTCATCCCGCCTCCCTCTGTCCTACCTCCCTTTATTCTGGACACTTTTTTCCACTGTTTCTCTCTCATGTCTTCCAATTCGCTCCCTACCTCTCTCCCTCCCATGTATACAGTATGCTGACAAAAGTTTCAGAGTGCCAATTGTGCAGCTTGTGTGCAGCATCAGAGAGCGTGGTTGGTGCTACCTGCTGTACTTGTGCTGTGGAATATTTCCCCAGAACAACAGCTGAGCAACAGGAAAGGATGACAGTGGTACTTCAGCACAGTACTTTCCACATGCATCCTCATTTTTATCATCATCGAGTTGCGGCCAGAGTTCCCCCACGCTGACTGTCACAGTTCCCAGCAATCTATCTGCACAGAATAGCCCTAAGGAGGAAGCATTGCTTCTGTACCTGGAATAGTTGTAAAAAAATAATTTTAAAAATCCGACAGGCGGACAAGGATGCGTCCAAAAAATTTTGTTCATAGGGAATCATATTTCAGATGTTTATTATCATTTTGAATCAGTTTTCAATGATTGGGAAAACGTGTCACGGTGGACGGACCAACGGACGGACATAGCCTCATATAGAGATGCGTCGACAGGACACATCTAAAAAAAAACAGTGTGGTCTCCTTGAGGGAACTTTGTATGCGCTTGCCATATAAATCTATACTGAAACTTCCCCCACCTGCAATAAGTCTGTGGTGTTGTTTTAACAGTACTGTACTATAAGTACAGTCACTCAGTCAGCAGTGATAGCGGAAATATGTGGGTGGACGTCCGGACTTTGAACTCACACAGTCAGTCCACCAAAGATTTCTACTTCGCTTTCTTCCAGCCTTCTGCAGTTGGGTGTGGCAGCCAGCATGAGCTCAAGTAGAGGGAGAGAGAGAGAGAGAGAGACAGAGGGAGAGAGAGAGAGAGAGAGAGAGAGAGAGAGAGAGAGAGAGAGAGAGAGAGAGAGAGAGAGACAGAGAGACAGACAGAGAGGAAGAGAGACAGCGAGAGAGTGAGAGAGAGAGAGAGACAGAGACTGCGAGAGAGAGAGCGAGAGTGAGAGAAAGATGAGAGGTAAGGAGGAGAAGGAGAGGGAGAGGGAAAAGATGCCGGAGGATGTGTGTGCTCAAGTAGAGGGAGAGAGAAAGAGAGAAAAGAGTGAGAGAAAGATGAGAGGAGGAGAAGGAGAGGAAGAGGGAAAAGATGCCAGAGGATGTGTTATGCTTTCTCCATACGGGTTTGCGGATTGTTGGAAAAGATTAGCTCCTTTCCCCAACTCCCCACTCCCCACAATCGCATTCCTCACCCTCCCTCCCTCACCTCCAGCCCAGCCCAGCTCACACACACACACACACACACACACACACACACACACACACACACACACACACACACACACACACACACACACACACACACACACACACACACACACACACACACACACACACACTCCCTGTCACCCTCTCACCCCTCCTGCATGTGCGGGCCCCATCCCGGCTCAGACAGTATCTAGCTAGCTAGCGGCTCAATGAAGTGGCTTATGACCTCGCTAATATGTCTCCCCCAAGGCTAATAGCTACGGCTACGGCTAATAGGCCGGCTGGAGAGGACAGACACAGGGTGGTGGTGGTGGTGGTAGTGGTGTAGCCTGATTATCATCTACGTTCAAATCTCTTTGGGACTTGGTCTGACCAAGAGCATAACAATTAACATTTCCCAAACGGCATGGTTGACCCGCCTCCCTTGGTTTGCTTATGGTTGTTTGACCGACAACCGTGGGAGGAGTTCCCCTATTTTTCGGAACTCAGAAAGTACTTGCATTGCTCTTGACCTGACTATTTGCAACGCTGAAAGTGTTGCGTCACTTGGAGGGCACAGCCTGGCTAGTGGTGGTGTCTTTCTTGGCTAGGCCGGCTGGAGAGGACAGACATGGTGGTGGTGGTGGTGGTGGTGGTGGTGGTTGTGGTGGCGGTGGTGGTGTCTTTCTTGGCAGTTGACTGTCGATGAGGAAACTTGAGGCGGCGACAGACATACTGTACTGTACTGTATGTGTTTCAATTTGTTCCAATCACTTGGCCAGCGCAGTCTGTGGAGGAGAGGGGTGGTGTGGGGTCTTGGCAGTCGCGGAGGAAAGTCAAGGGTGCGTCAGCCAGGCATATTCGATGGCTGATTGATATAGTATGTTTTAACATGACCTCCAGAGGCTTGAGAGACATGGAGTGCGTTTTAATATGAGACCTTGCCTCCTCCACTTGCCTCCTCCACTTACTTCTCGTCATGATGACATCACTGACAACAGCATTATATTTCAATATCTTGCAAAAGCTCTATTGTAAAGTCTTTTTCTCATTTGCAATTGGGATGGTGAATGAAAAACAGTCCCTCAAAAGTTGTTGTGGCGAGGCTGACAGCTGGGAAACTTTATCGTTTTCTCCACGGAGGAGGGGCCAGGAGGCGGGACGAGGAGACAAGCACAAGTGGAGGAGGCAAGGTCACATATTGGGATGCACCCATGGTGGTGCCTTGGCTGTGCAGCAGGGAAGGAAATGTAAGGGTGTGAGTGTCAGGTGCCTGACCGATATGCGGGGCTCTGAGTTAACTTTTTTCATCACTATCCAAAATTTTGATTTTTTGATTTGAACCTTTATTTTCCTTCTCGGAAATACATTGAGGGTGGCCCTCTTTTTCGATGCAGCCGAGAATTTACAAGTATAAATGTATTAAATAATTAAGTTATCCAGGCAATAACGACATATAAGCTGCATTTAAAAGTATAAAAAACACATTAAAAGAATATATGAATTTAAAAAAAAAAAAAATGGCTAGACGGTGTTAAAAATCTTACTAGCCAAATACACACTCACTAATGGGGCAAAGGGGTAAGTTAGTAAGTTGGCCTTTTCTACCAGCCAAACTCAAATTTCACCAGCATTTGGCCGGCTGGCTGGTGTTAATTAAGAGCCGTAGATACACTGTATGTATGTGCTTGTGCATTGAACCACTGCCACTGCATGTCCACACTAAGTAGAGGGCCTGGCTGCTAGCTATCAGCTACCGTACAATTAGCTGTTGCCGGGACATCCCTCCCTATCTCTGCTCAGGCTTCCTTCAAATAGTGTGTGATGTGATTTATTGATGATGACTGTATCCCTGTTATGAAACTCGTCAAGTCTCTGGTCCTCAAATAGGCCTTCGCTTGTCTACAGCAGACACCCACGTACTGTATGCCACATATATCTTTGGCTTTTCATCAAAAGTTTCCGCCGCGGCTTTGATACAGCATTTAATTTCTTGCAGTAAGATCATTGGACGTCGTCAGGAATTGGATATGAAACGCAGGAAGAAGCCTGTGAGATTGTAATGTCGGCTGGCAGGAAGCATTAATGAATGTAACCTTTAGCGATACCGCGGAGATCAAATCAGGCTCTGACTTGCCTAAAATATCCCACTTGGCCCGGAGTCCTTCCCCTTCTCCTCCTCCTACTTCTGCAGTTGAATGAAAAGTTTTTGGTTTGAAGAAATGCCGTCGGTCTAATCCTGTTTAAAGCAGGTCCACACCTCTGTCTCTCCTTTTTAATCCCAAAGAGTTAACCCCGCAAATGCCAAACAACCCCAGGCTGACGCACATAGTACGGAGAGAAAACAGAGTTATTGGGTTTTAACCTTTAAGAGTGGAATGTTCGGGCAGTGAAAGTTCTATAGAATTCTGGGCGTCATTCAATACAATTTGGAATTTTAGAATCTTGCATTGTTATAGACCGCATTCTTTTTATAGAATGTTCAAAAACCAACCCTCTTAACTGTGAGAGGAGTTGATAAGTGAAAGTGCTGGAGAGGTGTGTTGGTATGCCTATTGGTGGAGGTGGAAGGTGCTGAGTAGGGGCCTTATATAAACACTCTTTGTTTTCTTAGGCGACTATTTTGTCAGAGGAGAGGGTGGAAGGGCACACTGCCACATTTTTAACCCCAGCCTTACCTCCCTCCCCTCCCTTACCTTACCCTACCTCTCCTACTCCTCCTGCTCTTGAGTTCATATTCCTGGAAGGCAAAAGGGAGTGGTGTGAACGCCCGAACACACACATAGACATGTGCAGACACACACACACACACACACACACACACACACACACACACACACACACACACACACACACACACACACACACACACACACACACACACACACACACACACACACACACACGCACACACACACGCACACACACAGACACAGAGTCACTTAGTCCCTGTGATGTGTTGTGGGTGTGATAACAGCCTTCCGCCCCCTCCACTAACAGACTAATAGGCTCAGGAAAGTCTGCCGGGATGCTTAGCCCCCTTGTCTTCTCCCGATGCGCTGTGCTGTGGTGTGGTGCCGTGGAATTCTTTGGGATTACCGCGGTGGCGGGCGGCTGCCAGCAACATTCCATCCATCCTTCCTTCCTTCCTTCTTTCCTAAAAGCCACTAATGCTGCTACTCCGTCGGCGTCCACAAGGCACATCGTTACACAGAGCAGCTGTGGTCGCATGGTCAAGAAGAGGTGTGTATTGCTTGCTGTCGACTTTTCGTTTCAGTTGTATTGTTCATTGATTGTGTCAGAGGTGGGCTCTGAAAATGTGTGAAAATTTCCAGTGGGCCCCAAGTTGGAATAGGTTGGGAACCCCTGCCTTGTAGAGTAGACCCAAACGTTTGGACTGTCCCACTGCTCCACCAGAATGGGCCCCACCACCATCACCACCACCACTACCAGTATGGGCCCCACCACCACCACCACTCCCAGTTTCCCAGTGCCCCACCACCACCACCACCACCACCACCACCACCACCACTCCCAGTTTCCCAGTGCCCCACCACCACCACCACTCCCAGTTTCCCAGTGCCCCACCACCACCACCACCACCACTCCCAGTTTCCCAGTGCACCACCACCACCACCACCACCACCATCACCAATCCCACTTTCCCGGTGCCCCGCCCGCCAGACATCTGCCCTGCTGCAGCTGCTGCTATATTTAGAGACTCAGCATCTGTAATTAAAACTGCACCGCCCTCCTGCCTTACTGCAGCCCTCCCTAGCACACACACATGCATACATGCAAACACTCGCATGCACGCACACACACACATACATGTACACCTATACACTTTACGCATACGTACACACTCACACATACACATACACGCACACACACACGCACGCACGCACACAAACACACACACACACACACAAACACACACACACACACACACTCACACACCACCCTTCGCCCTCCGCCCTCCACCCTCCCTTCCTCCCTCTCTTCTTTCCTATATTCCCTCCCTCCCCTCCCTGCTTTCTTCTCCCCCCCTCTTCCTCTCTTCCTTTAAATATAAGGAGTGTTGCTGGGTCTTCCTGCCTGTCTGCCAGTGTGGACGCGGAAATCCACTTACTGTTTACTCACATTTTGTGTCTAATCTTTTTATTACTGAGAGCGTATGTGGGGCGTATGTTTGCACTTGCTGCTGTGGGGTGGGGTGGGGTGGGATATAGAGCTGTGGTTTGCGTGTGTGTGTGTGTGTGTGTGTGTGTGTGTGTGTGTGTGTGTGTGTGTGTGTGTGTGTGTGTGTGTGTGTGTGTGTGTGTGTGTGTGTGTGTGTGTGTGTGTGTGTGTGTGTGTGTGTGTGTGTGTGTGTGTGTGTGTGTGTGTGTGTGTGTGTGTGTGTGTGTGTGTGTGTGGGTGGGTGTGGGTGTGTGCGTGCGTGCTTGTGTGTGCGTGCGTACGTGCATGCGTGCGTCTGTGCATGTGTGTCTGTGTGTGTGTGTGTGTGTGTGTGTGTGTGTGTGTGTGTGTGTGTGTGTGTGTGTGTGTGTGTGTGTGTGTGCGCGTGTGTGTGTGTGTGTGCGTGTGTGTGTGCATCTGTGTGTGTGTGTGTGTGTGTGTGTGTGTGTGTGTGTGTGTGTGTGTGTGTGTGTGTGTGTGTGTGTGTGTGTCTGCATGTGTGTGTGTGTATGTCTGTGGCTGAGACTAATGAAGAAACTGGGCTAATGAGAGACTACAGCTCAAGAACACACAACGCTCTGTGGCTAGACCATAGCCTACTAGACCTCCATAAAAGCCATGCACACACACACACACACACACACACACACACACACACACACACACACACACACACACACACACACACACACACACACACACACACACACACACACACACACACACACACACAGCACACATGCTGCTAGTAATACTAAAGCACCACCACACCACACGCCATATGAGGACACGCCAGGCATGCATTCACATGTGTCACATGCGCAGTAAATGTATTTTTCTGGCTTAATTCAATGCCTTGTGGAGTCAAAATGAACACCCTTCTTCGGTCTTGGAGGTAGTAGTTACACTCTTAGTAACTACCTTCAGTGAAGCATCTTTTGAATAATACAAAGCAATACAAAGATGTATTATTATTATTAGTAGTAGTAAGTAAGTATGAAAGAATACTGTTATTTCCTTTTATTATATGGTTGTGACGTCATCGGTCGAATGCTCCATTCATTTCAACGGGGCTCCCCAACGTTCGCACGTCTGTTATTTTTCGATAACGGACGGGTTGGTCTATAACAGACCGCTGTCAATGGCAACACGACTTTTCACT
>NC_085864.1:46110379-46112879 GCF_034702125.1 Engraulis encrasicolus
CAGTCTCAATAGCAGACTCAATGTTCCATATACAACATAATATTACAACATTACTTCCCAATCACATAGCACCACCACCCCCCCTCTCAATCCCTGACATCTATTTCCATTTGTGGCCAAAGCTCTCTTTTTAAGTCTCACCATTCCACTGTAAAGTCAATATTCCATAATACTGTAAGCGCTGGTGGAAAACCTTCAGCACTACAATATTACAACGTTACATCATGTAGGCTCGCTCTTAATTCCCCAACTCCCAATCAGGATCTACAACCCCCACCCTGACCCCCCCCACCCCCCCCACCCCCACCCATGCCATCATATCCCTGCATAGCATACCCTCCCCTGGTTAATCCCATATACTTTAGCCTAAATACATCCGTAAATCCATATGGAATATCATAGTAAGCATCTCACAGCAATACATTTGCTTGCGTTGCTGAAAACTGCTACTACAAATATTACAACGGCATTACCACTGTTCCCGACTGACACATCACAACTTGGTCAGAGGTGTCTAAAGTAAAAGTAAAAGTAAAAGTATTATTTGTGGTGTAATTACAACACCAGCACATGTCTTTACATAGCTGTCACACCATTTACTCCATTGTACCTAATGAGAAAGACGGACTGTGTTGTTACTGAAAAACACGGAAAACCCAACAAGGGCCCACCACAAACTTGATCCAACCAGTGCAGAGTTAGCTGATGGTAGGACAAGTACACAGGTCTACTGGTTACTCAGATAAGTTATTTGTGTTGGAAGGAAACAATGTTTCTTTTTACTTTTACTTTTGACACCTCTGAACTTGGTCATGCTACTCTCTCTGCCTGTGCTGTAAAAACAGTTGCAACAGGAGCTGTGTCTGCTGGCGGGGACCCAGTGGAACGGTCTGTAGGCCTACTACTGAAACTCTCTGCTTGTAGAAAATTGAAAAAGAAGTTCTGTATCTATCGCTCCGTGGTGTGTGTTTCATTTGTAATTAGTTTCAGTCAGTGACTCAGGCAGCGAGCACTACCTCCCTCCCTCTCCTCCCTCTCCACCCCCACCTCACACCCACACCCTGAATCCACCTCCTCTCTCTCCTCCTTCTGATACCCTTCATGCTCCCCACGCGGGGGGAACGTTACATCCTCCTCTCACACACTACTGCTGTGCTGAGATATCGAAAATGATCACAGGAGCATCGGCAAACTGACTGTCTGACAAACTGACTGTCTTAACGCTTTTATGCCCTCCTTTCTCCTCCCCTCACTCATCACTCTTTTCTACTGTCTCTTATAGTGTACTTTCTCTCTCTCTCTCTCTCTCTCTCTCTCTCTCTCTGGCGCACTCTCTCTCTCTCTCTCTCTCTCTCTCTCTCTCTCTCTCTCTGACATCTCTCTCTCTCTCTCTCTCTCTCTCTCTCTCTCTCTCTCTCTCTCTCTCTCTCTCTCTCTCTCTCTCTCTCTCTCTCTCTCTCTCTGCTTGCTGTTGCTGGTACTGTTCAGTGAAGGAATAAATATTTCAGCGAGCCGGGGAGCGTGTTCAGGCCTCAGCAGTTTCAGAGGCAATAGTTGTAGTCAGCAGCGCAGCTTATCTTTGAAGCTCTTCCAGCAGACTCATCGCACACACACATACACATGCACGCAAGCACGCATGCACGCATGCATGCACGCATGCAAGCACGCGCACACATAAGCACACACGCATGCAAGCATGCACAGATGCACACATGCACGCACCTGGGAGGAAGAATGTTGGGAGGCATTTCATCCACAGATGAGAAAACAATGGTCAAAGTAAAAGTTGACATTTTTCTAAAGTGCCCGAGTGTTTCGCTAACCTTTCAACACGATGGGTCACCCAGACTGAGCGAGCACACACACACACACACACACGCATAAGCACACGCACACGCACACACATACACACACACACACACGCACACGCATAAGCACACGCACACACATACACACATGCACACACACACACACACACACACACACACACACACACACACACACACACACACACACACACACACACACACACACACACACACACACACACACACACACACACACACACACACAGATGGCAAAAACTTGCTCACAAATGTCACTGTGGTGACAGAGTAGCAAAGATGAGGGTGGCAGTCACTTCGCTACAACACACAGTCCAGAGCTAGCTAAGTGACTCAAACCCAACGCAATGCTGTTTACCAAATGTAACGTGTTCGAGCACGTTGGCTTGCAGACCATAGTTTGGTTGTACAAGCGACTGACGTCTTCGCTGCACCCCTCCAATATCATACACCTTAATCTATGCTTTGTGTAGACTAAAATCTGTGTAAGCTTTGGGGGTATTGTGAAGTTTCACATAGCGTGGCATAGCATTCCATAGAGTACCACCATGTTTGTGCATGTTGGGGCAAAGTCACTGACGTCCAGCTTTTAAGCACGGCAGGTCTACATCCCTTGATGTGCATTGTGAAAAAATGCTTGTATGCACATAGCCCGA
>NC_085864.1:46130379-46145379 GCF_034702125.1 Engraulis encrasicolus
TTGAGGAGATACTCATTGGGGCCCGGGGACCAGTCAACATGTCACACTACCTCTCTCTCTCTCTCTCTCTCTCTCTCTCTCTCTCTCTCTCTCTCTCTCTCTCTCTCTCTCTCTCTCTCTCTCTCTCTCTCTCTATCTCTCTCTCGCTCTCTCTCTTTCTCTCTCTCTCACTCTCTCTCTCTCACGCTCTCTCTCTCTCTCTCTTTCTCTCTCTCGTTCTCTCTCTCTTCTCTCTCTCTCTTTCTCTCTCTCTTTCTCTCTCTCCCTCTCTCTATCTCTCTCTTTCTCTTTATGTCTCCCTCTATTCTTGCTGCTGCCTCTCTATCCTCTGTCTTTCTCATTCCCCTTCTCTCTCTCTCTCTCTCTCTCTCTCGGTCACCGATTCACCGTCTCTCTTTCTCTCTTTCTTTGCTTCTGTCTATCTCTATCTCTATCTCTATCTCCTTCTCTCTATCTCTATCTCTCTATCACCTCTCTCTCTCTGTCTCTCTGTCGCTGTCTGTTTTTTATCTCACTATCATGTTCTTTCATTCCTGCCATCTCTCTCTCTCTCTCTCTCTCTCTCTCTCTCTCTCTCTCTCTCTCTCTCTCTCTCTCTCTCTCTCTCTCTCTCTCTCTCTCTCCTGTTCTTTCCCCGTCCCCAAGGCCCTGATCGTGTCTATTATTCACTGCTGTGAATATTTCATGTTGTCACCGCGGCCTCTGATTGGCTGCTTGGTGTGCAAGAGTCCCGTAAAAAGGCACGTTAACAGCACCCCGGGGCCCTCACCTCGCAGTCACAGTCACACTTTAAAAAAAAATAAAAATAAAACACACACACACACACACATGTGCATGCATGTACTGCATACACACACTTAGATACAAACATGAACATGCAGACAGATGCACATGCATGTGCACATGCGTGCATACACACTTGTGCACGCACACAGACACACACACAAACATGCGCACACGCACACACAGACACACACACACACACACACACACACACACACACTGCAACTGCATCTGCAGGCAGTGCTGCGCAGTTCCTGCCAGGTCTCAGTGATCTTCTGCTGTCAGGAAACCGACGCCACAAATCCTGGAGATAAAGTGACAGAGACAGCCCTCAGGACAGGATTGAATGACGGCCGAATCGAAAGAGAGAGAGGGAGAGAGAGATAGAGAGAGAGAGAGAGAGAGAGAGAGAGAGAGAGAGAGAGAGAGAGAGAGAGAGAGAGAGAGAGAGAGAGGGAGAGAGAGATAGAGAGAGAGAGAGAGAGAGAGAGAGAGAGAGAGAGAGTGTCATGTCTTGGAGTAGAGTGAACGTGGGTGTTCAGAAAAAGTGTCTGTGTGTGTGTGTGTGTGTGCGTGCGTGCGCGCGCGTGCGCGCGTGTGTACGTGCCTGCAAGCACGCTTACGTGTGCATGCGTTTGTGTGTGCCTGCGTACGTGTGTGTGTGTGTGCGTGCCTGCAAGCGCGCTTACACGTGGATGCGTGTGTGTGTGTGTCAGTGTGTGCGTGTGTGTCTTTCAAGGCAGCCCAGGTGTGTGTGTGTGTGTGTGTGACTGTGAAAGCTACTCGGTTACAGTGCCATAAAGGCCACATGCGTGGCGGGTTCCTGAAGAGAGCAGAAGGGTGACGAGTTTCGAGAGGTTCAGACGAGAGCATTAAGTGTTATGTCCTTGAAGACCTGCTGCGCGCCGCACACCTGCCTGCTGTGTGCTGCTTGGAAATACAGCTCGTGATATAATGAGATTTTTTTCCCTGTTTACACACAGTGTTGCCAGATTGGGCGGGTGCCCGCCCAATTGGGCTACTTGGGATGAGCGTCGGCGGGTAAAAACGGGAAAAATTGGCCATTTGGCGTTTTTTTCAGCCATTTTGGGCCCATAGAAGTCAATGTAGTTTGTTGAATTTGGGCGGAATTTAGGGCATTTTGGCGGTTTTTGAGAAGCTTTTGGGCGGGATTTGGTCAGACACATCTGGCAACACTGGTTACACAGGGTTCATATACAGTATGTGAACTGTGAGCGACATACTATAATGAAATAGATGATATTGGTCTCAGATTAAGCTTTTTCCTCATGATGATGTCTAATCTCACATAATGTTTATGGATGGAAAATGGAAAATTTGGATGGAAAATATGGAATTACCAAAGTTTGTAAAGCTTGTATCATACCTTATTTCAGGCTTGACATTTTTCAACCCCGAATAGATACAGCATAACAAATCATAACGTGTCTTTATAAATATACATCGATAACCGGTTAAGATTTAATGTAATTTTCTTTCAACTGTCCTTGGAGTCTCCAATCCTAATGTTTCTTCTTCTCTGTGTTTCTTTGCAGTGAGGGCGTCTTCAAGTGTCCCGAGGATCAGCTGCCCCTTGACTATGCCAAGGTAATGTGACCCAGCCCTCAAACATGTGCCAATGTCATCTGTTTATTATAACATTTGTCCTGTCCTTTATTCTTAATTTTTGGCTTCAAAAGTCCTCATGTTGTAGCTGATCATTTTATGGTATTACCACTTTCACCCTCCTTCACAAGCAAGTATAGTACGAACATACAGGTGTGAGACTTTAAGATGATTTAAGGAACTGAAAATCAATATCGCCGTCTGTATATCGTCTACGTTCAAATGAAACTGGAACAAAAGTCCAAATGGAACTGATCACATAGAATTGGTGAATTGGTGCGGATCTTTTCCACGCAGGGCACGGCACGTGTTTTCTCCTGACACGTGCCTGGGTAATAACTGTCTGTTATCCTCCCCTGTCATGGTTGTCATCCCCTAGTCTAGTCAAGGTCTCAGCCCCCTCTGCCCTCTCGGCTCTGGGGGTTATGTGTGACGGAGAGTCCAGGCTGCTAGCTGCTAGCCAAGTCGTGCCCTCCCTGTGACGCAACAGCTTCAGTGTTGCCACCAGTCAGGTCAAGAGTCAATGCAAGTACTTTCTGAGTTCCCGCAAATACGGGATCTCCTCCCACTTTGTTGGGAAGCAAACAATCATTAGCAAACCAAGGGAGGTCATTTTGGGAAATGTCGTTTGGGAAATGTTAATTGTTATGCTCTTGGTCAGACCAAGTATCGAACAGATTTGAAAGTCGATGATAATCAGGCTAGCTAGCTGCTAGCACGGCTCTCTCAGTCAGTCAGGGAAGCCAAGGGAGGAGTGGGGGACAAATGGGTCAGTAGTCCTGGGCCCAGAGAGAGAGAAGGGCCCCGGAATTGGCTCCCAATTCCATTGTACCATATGTATTGAGGGAGGGCCCTTTCAGATGATTTTGTCCTGGGACAGCCAAAGCGGTCAGTGGGCCTTAGGGTCACCAACAGCTTTGGCTAGGCCAGGGAAAAAATACATATAAAAGGGCCCCAAACCCAATGTAATGAGGATCCAATTCTGCCCCCCCCCCCCTTCTCTTATTGGGCCCAGGACAAGTGACCCCTTTGTCCCCAACTGTAAGCTTCCTTGGTGGCCCTGCTCTCTGTATTTGCTAGCCTGCTAGTGTGAGCCCGTGTAACAAAACAACCCCAGGCCTTCTCTGCCATCCACACCCCCACCCCCACCCGACTCCTCCTCAGAATGTCACATCCTTTTCCCAGTCAGGAGGATGACAGCACACGCAGCATCATTTAAACTTTTAAAAAAACAAAGACATGATGAGTGAATCATTTGACTTTTCTTTTACTCTTTTTTTTTCTTTTTTTAAATAAACGTCTGCCCTTTTTCTTCTCTGTCTGACCTGACAGCCGCCTTAAGGTGTCCCTCATCAGGGTAGTCAGTCACACGGTAAAATGTCACTGAGCAGCAAACTGAGCAGAAGATGTACACAGTTGGTGGCAGCCCTGACCCCTCGCAAAGTTATTTTTGTGTTTTCAACAGCCAGCGTTTTCTCCGTTTTTAAGGGTAGCTGATGAGCTGGAAGTAATATGAAGCCTCCTGGCTAGCCACAGACCCACCCGGCCACCATTTTTTCCCTTTCCTTTCCTTTTCTTTCCTTTCTTTCTTCCAAAATGGGGCTTTTTCATGGTTTAGAAAATACAGCAGGCTTGAGGTCAATCTGATAAAAGGCTTAGGAGAAGGGGAAAAGCACACACGCTGAAGACACACAAACTCACACACACACACAAACACACACACACACACACACACACACACACACACACACACACACACACACACACACACACACACACACACACTTGCAGATTTTCGACCAAGCAGACATGCACACACACACACACACACACACACACACACACACACACACACACACACACACACACACACACACACACACACACACACACACACACACACACACACACACACACACACACACACATTCAGAAAGGCTCACCAGTGCTTCCCTCTGCATCCTGGACTGCATCTGTTGGCCAGAGTACACATTGGTCTGTGAGGTCGCCACCAGTCATGTGCCCCCTCTTATTTCATTGGTGGAGAGAACTTATCTTTTTAATTAACTACTCTACCCGGCCAGCTTGGGTTTCATCCCATCTGTCTCTCTCTCTCTCTCTCCCTCTCTCTCTCTCTCTCTCTCTGTCTCTCTCTCTCTCTCTCTCTGAGTGCATTTATTCGGGTTACACAAAGAGCAAAGAAAGCCAAGCGAAAGTATACTAGATAGATAGACATTTGTGTTTGGAAGAGTAAGAAGAAATAATATCCCTGTCAGGCGTCTTGGCCGATCGGTGTGCCAGGGCCACAAGAATATGTGCAATTCATACGTACATACGATGGAAATTCTTCGCCAGCCATTCACAGACACACTGCTTTGACAGAAAGCACTCTGTTCAATTACGAGACACAGCATCCTCAGTTGTGTTCCCCCCACAGCTCATTCCGCATTATACATGCTGTTCCATAGTGAAGGACATACAGTAGGACCGGATGGATAGCAGTAGGGCTGCACGATTATGGGAAAAATCATAATCACGATTATTTTGGTCAAAATCATAATCACGGTTATTAATCACGATTATTGATTTTTGCAGATTTTTTAAAAAATTATAACAAGATGAAATATAACCAAGAATGAATTACATAAGGGACATATGAATTGTAATAATTATGTAAAGGCAATAGTATTATACATGCTATTCCATAGTGAAGGACATAGGACCGGATGGATAGCAGTAGGGCTGTAACAATACACTCAAGTCACGATTCGGTTCGCATCACGATTTCGATCCTATGGTTCGATACACCCAAGATTTTCTAAATTTACCTTTTAAAATGAATTAATTTGCTTTTTTGCTTTTGTTTTCTGAACAGAAGGGTAACAGAACTTTGAAAGGGTGTATCACGATACTGTCTTCTTGCACCACGATGCAGTATCGTGACTCTGCGTATCACGATTTCTCCGTTCGATACAATATCGTTACAGCCCTAGATAGCAGGCGACATTGATAACGCGCTCATTCATAGCACGTGCATTCATTGCACACATTGTGGTGTATTCCTCAAAAACCACCATTGTATGTGGACACGGCTGCAAAAAACATCCACAGAATGTTGTTGTTGCTGTATGTAATCTGAAATATTATTATCGATATCATTCTTGTGTGCCGTTTTATTGAACGCAAAGCCACAACGGCAGACTGCTGATGTTCATGCAAAAAAAAAAGCCATTGTTAATGAGGAATGCCTAGCGGCAGCCATGATGGAATGCAGAATAAAAAATCCGACATCAGTGGAAAAAGAATGTACATTGTACTGTATAAATGTATGAGTAATGCAGTTTATTTTTCGCCCCACTGAATGTCTCTGGGCTCGAATTAGCTCAATGAGATCTGACTGCAGTCTAGCTGTCGTACGGTACAGTACACGGCTAAGCATCATAGAGCAAGGTATAGACTCGTGCCATGAAGACTAGTTAGCAATGCATCCATCCCAGCACAAGGACTGGACAGCAAGGCAGCCAGGCAGGCTTGGTAGGCAGACAGGCAGGCAGGAAGGCAGGCAGGCAGACAAGCAGGCAGGCAGACAGGCAAGCAGTCAAGCAGGCAGGCAGGCAGGCAGCCAGCCAGCCAGCCAGCCAGCCAGCCAGGCAGGCAGGCAGGCAGGCAGGCAGGCAGGCAGGCAGGCAGGCAGGCAAGCAGGCAGACAAGGCAGGCAGGCAGCCAGGCAGCCAGGCAGGCAGGCAGGCAGGCAGGCAAGCAGGCAGACAAGGCAGGCAGGCAGGCAGGCAGGCAGGCAGGACGGCAGGCAGGCAGGCAGGCAGGCAGGCAGGCAGGCAGGCAGGCATGCAGGCAGGTCGGCAGGCAGGCAGGCAGGCAAGCAGGCAGGCAGGCAGGCAGGCAGGCAAGCAGGCAGGCAGGCAGGCAGGCAGGCAGCAAGGCAGGCAGGCAGGCAGCAAGGCAGGCAGGCAGGCAGGCAGGCAGGCAGGCAGCAAGGCAGGCAGGCAGGCAGGCAGGCAAGCAGGCAGGCAGGCAGGCAGGCAGGCAAGCAGGCAGGCAGGCAGGCAGGCAAGCAGGCAGGCAGGCAGACAGGCAAATAGGCAGGCAGGCAAGCAGACAGACAGGCAAGCAGGCAGACAGGCAGGCAGGTAGGTAAGCAGGCAGCAAGGCAGGCAGCAAGGCAGGCAGGCAGGCAGCCAGCCAGCCAGCCAGGCAGGCAGGACGGCAGACAGGCAAGCAGTCAAGCAGGCAGGCAGGCAGGCAGGAAGGCAGGCAGGCAGGCAGCAAGGCAGGCAGGCAGGCAGGCAGGCAGGCAGGCAGGCAGGCAGGCAGGCAGCAAGGCAGGCAGGCAGGCAGCAAGGCAGGCAGGCAGCAAGGCAGGCAGCAAGGCAGGCAGGCAGGCAGGCAGGCAGGCAGGCAGGCAGGCAGCAAGGCAGGCAGGCAGGCAGCAAGGCAGGGCAGGCAGGCAGGCAGGCAGGCAGGCAGGCAGCAAGGCAGGCAGGCAGGCAGGCAGGCAGGCAGGCAGCAAGGCAGGCAGGCAGGCAGGCAGGCAAGTGAAGTCACGCAACTGAGCTTGAGTCAACGGAGTGCTGGCTCACAGTTTCCTGCCTGCACGTGCACACGCTCACAGACGCACACACCACACACACAATTTATGCATTTACTGCAGGATCATTCCCATGTAAACACACGCACGCACGCACGCACGCACGCACGCACGCACGCACGCACGCACGCACACACACACGCACACACACACGCACACACGCACACACACTCACGCACAGGCTGTGCTTTGAAGAAGCAGCGGTGGTAGGACACCTGTCACAAAGCATTATTTACTGTGACGCTCCATGCCACCCACTCACAGCCCTCAGAATTACCCCCTGGTCTTACACACACACACACACACACACACACACACACACACACACACACACACACACACACACACCACTAGGGAATTAGCATTACCCCCAATGCATGCACACACAGTCACACACACACACACACACACACACACACACACACACACACACACACACACACACACACATACACACACACACACACACACACGCACAAACACACACAAACACACACACACACACGCACGCACGCACGCACACACACACACACACACACACACAAACACAGAGAGTGGATGTGTTTTTTGGCTTGGGCACAAGACTCTTTATGCAGTACCACCATTCTGGGCCGTCCATTGGGCTGTCAGTCTTTTGCTCTTAAACTACTTTAGCTAGTTTGCTTTCTGGTGGTTTTGTATACGTAGTAGGTGTGTTGACCTCCTTTCTGTTGTCGCAGGAGACGGGACTGAGCTTTTAACCCAGACTAGGTCAGACAGGACAGGACAGTAGGCTACTACTAACCCAGGCCAAAGGTCTCTGCTGTTCAGGACAAAGGCCACTGCTATCCCAGGCCAGGTCAGAGCTACCTAAGCCAGCGACCAGAAAGGCTAGCACCAACCCAGGCAAAGGGCTTAGAAAGGCCGGTATCAACCCAGGCAAAGGGTCAGAAGGTCAGCACCAACCCAGGCAAAGGGGCAGTAAGGCCGCTATCAACGCAGGCCAAGGGGCAGAAAGGAGGGCACCAACCCAGACCAAAGGGTCAGTAAGGCCAGCACCAACCCAGGCCAAAGGGTCAGTAAGGCCGCTATCAACCCAGGCCAAGGGGCAGAAAGGAGGGTACCAACCCAGGCCAAGGGGATAGAAAGGCCAGCAACAACCCAGGCCAAGGACCAGTAAGGCCGGTACCAACCCAGGCCAAAAGGGCAGTAAGGCCAGCACCAACCCAGGCCAAAGGGGCAGTAAGGCAGCTATCAACCCAGGCAAAGGGTCAGTAAGGCCGGTACCAACCCAGGCCAAGGCCAGGGGTCTCTGGATGAATCTCAGCATCTCTGAGCTGCTTACCTTTCTGATCCCCTCTGCCGCCGCCGCATTATTAAAAAGTCTTTATGCCGCCAGCTTCTCAGATCGCAGATTTTACCCCCACAGAAAACAATGCGTGTTTGTGTGAGTGTGTGTGTGGGTTTTTTTTTTCGTTTTTGTAGCAGGGGATTACTTTTCCTACTCACACACGCACACGTGACTATCCGGCAGCCGGGGGAAAATGTGCTGAATAAAAAGAGAGTATTGTAGGTATTGGTCTTGACCAGTTGTGGTATGAAGTCACTGCAGGGTCAGTAGTAGAAGCTTTCATGCATTGACCTTCGTTTGACCTTTGCATGACAGAACAGCCTATTTCCCCTCATACTATTTGTTTATTTGTAAGGGACAGATGCATAGCATGTAAGTTGAATAACAGCCAAACAGCAAGCATCATAGCATTCATAGCAAAAAGCTAGTTTTCAATGCCGTACTAGTTTCCAATGCCCGTATACTTCAGTATAAGGGTTAGATAAAGAAATACATGACTTTTCTGCGTTAAGTGATGTGATTTGCCTGATGTAAAACTAGCAGTGTATCGTTCGTATCAGCTGTGTGTGTGTGTGTGTGTTTGCGTCCTTGTTCCCACATCAATAATTGATGTACATATGGAGGTTGTCCATATGGGGCTGGGGGTTAAGGGGGCGTCGGCTTCTTGAGCCACTCATTGGCCTCTTAACCTTGGCCGAGAGTCCGTCTGCTACTGCTACTACTGCTACTGCTGCTACTACTGCTGCTACTGCTGCTACTACTGCTGCTACTGCTGCTGCTACTGCTGCTGCTGCTGCTACTGCTACTGCTACTGCTACTGCTACTGCTACTGCTGCTGCTTACTAGCCTGTTCAAAATGAAGCTTTTGCACACCTCTGTAGTTGGACAGGTGCGTAGGATATTATCCCAGTGGGGTTGTCATTCAAGTTTAAAGAAATCCTGCACACTGTTGATTCCACCAACAAACTTCAAGTTTGTTAGTGGAATGAATAGTGTGCAGGATTTCTTTGTAAGATGTTTCTCATCTTGACCAGTAACATCAGCCTCAGTGTGATGTGCGGTGACTTTGTGACTTTGTGGTCAAAATACCCTGCACACTTGACCTAATATGAGGGTCGTTTCTTCCACCACCTTGCAAAGAAGGCAATGAAAGATTTGTTAAGTATTTGCCATCGTAGTTCAGCTGTAGCTAATTGTGCACAATGGAACTGTCGGTTGCCGGAATAAGACTCCTGTATCGTGTATCGTTAGCTTCCAAGGCTGATATAACCTTGGAATGTCTTAGTCAGCGAACACTCGGCACTAGATCTAAAGTGAGGGTTACATCTGTTAACTCTTGTAGAGTAGACAGGCCTGGATTGGCCATCTGGCATAGTGGCAATTTCTCGGTGTGCCACGCACCCTCATAGGCCCCTTTTTTCAGAAATGTATTCTTTTTTTTTTCATTTCTGACAATAGGAGCCCACGAGGGTGCGGGGCCCACCGGTGAGTCAGTTCTGCGCCGCTAATTATGAGGGGCCCCTTTAAGCCAAAAGTGCCCGAGCCCTATTTCTCCCCCAGACCAACCCTGAGAGCAGACAATGAAAGCTGTGTAAGGTTGGCTTGGCGTCCTGCTCCAGGGTTAGTTAGCTAACAGTAGACACTGAACTGCCAATGATGGAATAGGACATAAGGGCTCTGGGAATAGATGGCATCGTCTTGGATGGTCATCGCTGTCAGACTCAGACACTGCCACACAAGAGAAGAGTCGTGTTCCCTCCAGACAGCACTGTTCCAAATGTTCCTCCATGATACATTCACCTTTAGAGTGTGACGTAACATTGGAGCATCTTAGTCAGTGAAACCTAGATACCTAGGACCTTACGTAAGGTAAGGGTCACCTCGAAAGATTGCAGACTCTAACTAGCTCTAGATAGTAGTACACTTGGAACTGCCACTGACTGAATAGGACATGAGAGATCCTCAAGTTAATGTTAGTGTCTTGGATGGTCAAATCACTGTCACACACGAGTCATGTTGCTTCCAGACAGCACTGTTCCAAATGTTCCCCTTGATCTGCACCTTTATAGTGTGATCTTAGTCAGCGAGTGGAGCCTAGAAGATGCTCGACCTTACGTAAGGGTCACCATGTAAGGGTGGTGTCGCTGTCCAGTTCTTGTCAGTACACGTTGAACTACCAATGCCTGAATAGGACATTAGACATCCCAGAGTCTGTGCTAGTGTCTTGGATGGCCAAATCACTTCTACACAAGAGTCATGTTGCTTTCACTTTCATGATGCGTCCCGATAGCACTGTTCCAAATGTTACCCTTGATGTCTTCACCTTTACATGTGATGTAACATTGGAGCATCTTAGTCTGTGAACCCTGATACTCAATCTTATGCAAGGGTTACCATGTTAAGTTGGCATCCCATTCCAAGCCAGATGTTGCTTGTGGTACACTTGAACTGCCCATGACTGAATAGGACACGACGAGAGATCCGTGTCGAGGTGATGTCTGTGTCCTTGATGGTCACATCACTGCCACAGTGTTTCCATTGGCACAGTGTACACGGGTTAGAGTTGTCTTTTAGAGTGCACAGTCTTAGACAATACAAACCGGAGATGGAGACCTACAGAGAGAGAGAGAGAAAGAGAGAGAGAGAGAGAGAGAGAGAGAGAGAGAGAGAGAAAGAGAGAGAAAGAGAGAGAAAGAGAAGATACCCTGAATGAGAGAATGGATTCCACTCAGGGTTATCGCGTGGCTTGAACACATTTAACTGTGGCGAATGTACAGTACTGATTTATAAACCCAAGAGACATCTTGCCACTAGACTGTATCTCCCCCTCCCGCTTCCATCTGCAATCCGGTCTCGCTCCTGCCCAGGGCCGCTGCCAAGGATTTGGAGACCCTAAGCACAGCTGGTCAGGAGGCCCCACTCATAATTAATTAATTAATTATTATTAATAATAATAATAATAATAATAATAATGATTATCTACTAACAAATAAATATATGTTTTGTAATGTGATTCAATATTTTTTTCATGACGATTTTCAGTCAATCTCAATTTAAGAGGCCCACATTTTGGGGGCAAAGTGGTTGGTGCCCCCAAGCACTCGCTGGTGCCCTAAGCACTCTGCGTACTCTGCTTATGTCTAGCGCCGGGCCTGCTCTTGCCTCCTGCCTTATCTCAGTGCTGGAGTGTGGTGGGTGGGGATTTGATATGATTGGATTGAGACTTTCTCTCTCGCTCTTCTTTCCCACAGATGACAGTGAATTATGGGAGCGGAGGGGATGTACAGTACTGTGCCCATCTCTTCTTATAGGATTATAATCTCTCCCAACGACGAGCCCATCATTGTTTTCTTTTCCTATTTCTGTCCCTGGTGACCCTAGCTCACCCAAACACCATGTTTAGATTTTCAAATAGCTTTGCTAACCCAACGACTGTACGCAGGGCTGAAAGATGTCACGCAATGGTGCCTGACATCAGGCGTCCATGGGACAGTAAGCTATATGCAATATTTGCTAAAAGAAAATCTGAACATTTGAACATTTAACATGGCTTGGCAAGTTCGTGCATGTACTGTAGGTTCTTACTTTGCTGTTAGCCTGGTCTTAGCCCTCCATGAGATTTCACTCAGTCAGTTATTATTTCTGTAACATGAGAGTTTGGTTAGATCAAGTTACTTAGTGGTAAAAAATGTACAAGTAGCTACCTCTCCCTGCTAAACTACCTCGCAGCAAACTAATTATTTATCACATCACATCACTGGCTTTAGGTGAATGTAGCATTTAGTCATAGTCATAACTTTTGGACACAACATCCAACTTCCTCTGAGGCATGTCATTATTTCTAGGCTTCTTCTACTAGACTTATTTCTAGGTCTACTTCTCACTGCTAAGCTAGCATTACCTTGGCCTGTAGCCTATAGCAGACTATTGCTGTGTCTCAGATTGCACACTTGTGCACTTCGGGCACTATGTTTCAGTGCGTAACTCTAATACGGAGTACGCACTGAAACATAGTGCCTGAACTGAAGTGCACAAGTGTGCCATCTGAGACGCACCACATTTCTACTATATCAGCTTTATCCGACTGGTCTGAGAACAGTGACCCACTGACTGGTTGCCATGGCACGCTCAATGGAGGCCCCTCGCTCTGGACCTTAAACACTGCTGAGCGCAGCTCTTAGCAAACGCAAGATAAATCACCTGATTGAAAGCTACAAACCCGCTGCAGTTAGCTGCAGAAAACCTGATACAGAGTCGCTATACAGTATGCGCTAAGCCACAAGAAGCTGGTGTTTTTGTTTCGGTGCTGTAGAAATAACCAAGGTGTTTTTAGAGCACCGCCCCTCTAAAAATATTGTACCAGTGTGTTGGAAATAGAACTGCGTAAGGGTTTAATGTCTGTTTTTTAGTAAAAAGTAGATATTTTTGTAGTAGCCTGTGACATTTAAATGGGCAGGGTCCACCGGCACCCACAATGGTGACTTCTCATCTTAGCATTACTGTGGGTGATTGAGAGCTAAAAAAAAAACACTTAACAATGTGTTTATTTGTATATTTTGTGTGTGTGTCTGTGTGTGTGCGTGTGTGTGTGTATGTGCGTGCGTGTATGTGTATGTGTGTGTGTGTGTGTGTGTGTGTGTGTGTGTGTGTGTGTGTGTGTGTGTGTGTGTGTGTGTGTGTGTGTGTGTGTGTGTGTGTGATACAGATCTATCCGGACCCCGAGCTGGAGCAGCAGATTCTGGCGCTGCCCATCCGTTGTATCCACAGTGAGGAGGGCTGTCGCTGGAGTGGCCCCATGAAACAGCTGCAGGTCAGTCTACAGGGGGGGACCTGGAGGCCACACAGACACACACACGTAGACACACTCACACACATGTAGACACACACACACACATGTAGACACACACACACACATGTAGACACACACACACACACACATGTAGACACACACACACACATGTAGACACACACACACACACACACACACACACACACACACACACACACACACACACACACACACACACACACACAGACACACACACACACACACACACACACATGTAGACACACACACATGCAGGCACGCATGCTCACACACATTTGACTTCTTTATTTGCGCCCACACAGATATACAGTAGACACACACGCACACACACACACAGATGACGACACACACACATACACGCATGCACACATAATTGAAAGTATGTGTCAATTGCCAATGCCAGCGCGACTGGACTGTGAAAAAATCTAAAAAGCAGCATGACAAAACATTTTTAAAAGTCATTATGTCGCTCCGTTTCAAATCAGCTAGTACACATCAACACACAGTATACAGTAAGATACAGTGCACAGCAAGAGTTGCAGTAGGAGGCTTGTGCTGTCATAGCAGCTGTACAGCATAGCAGCTGTAGGCCTCCCTCAGGCTCCAGGGGTGCAGGATGATGGGCTGTGCTTCTCTTATTTGGAAATGTATTATTTGCTTGCTGGGTTCCACTTGTCTTTCACTGCCTTTGTTCATTCTCTCTTTCTTTGATTTGGTTCACTTTTGTTGTATTGTTCTTACTCCTTTCTTTCTTTTTTTCTTCTCTTTTATGTCCCTCTTTCTTTCTTTGTTTCTTCTTTCTTTCTTTCTTTCTTTCTTTCTTTCTTTCTTTCTTTTCTTTCCCCCTTTTTTCTTTCTTTCTTTCTTTCTTTCTTTCTTTCTTTCTTTCTTTCTTTCTTTCTCTCTTGCTTTCTTTTGTTTGTTGGTTTGTTTTTGTATTTCTTTTTGTTTTTGTCGCCATTGTTTGTTTGTTTGTTTGTTTGTCTGTTTGTTTTCTTGTCCTCACTGCTGGGGTTGTTTCCCTTCAAATCTTCTTTGTTTTGCCAAAAGCTGTCTTCCTCTCCTCTCCTCCTCTCCTCCCTTGCTCTCCGTGTAATCTGTTTTCAGGCAGCTCTCCTCATCTGACACCATTTAGTTTGTGGCATCTTTTACACTTGTATAACGTCTTTAGAAAATACAATGTGACGTGAATCAAGCAAAGCTAAACAAGGAATTCAATGCTAAGTGTACACAGTAGCTTGAACAAAATTGACACTTGGAATCGTAGGCTATTTGCTACAGTGCGTCAATATACAATAAAATGGCATTTTGATTGGTTGGTTGTTGATTATGTGTTCATATAGATTTTATCATAAGCACTAAATCATTCAAAAGTCACAAAATCAGTCACACAGTGAGATGTTCTTCTCAATATATCTGATTCAATAAGAAACACTTCCCAGGCTTTCTTTGGTTAAATCTGGTTTCACTTGCAGGATGCGGGACAGACAGTTGTTTACGAGAGCATTTAGGTCACCAAAGTGACGTAGAAAGTAAAGTATCCCAGGACTGTCTTTCTCTCCCTCCCTCTTTCCTCACGCTTGCTTGCTCCCCATGTCCCTCTCAGCTACTTCTCCACCTGTGCGTTTAATGTGCTACCCTGCCGTGACTAATTTCTACTGGTATAGTAATGTAATAATGATAAAAAAATCTCTCTTTCTCATCATCCCTCAGAGTCAATTCTCCCACTGTGTGTTTAACATGCCCCCCTTGCTCCAACTGCTAAAGAGACTGATAACTTCTGTTTATGTAATACATTATTAAATAATAAAATCGAGAAGAATAATA
>NC_085864.1:46147879-46150379 GCF_034702125.1 Engraulis encrasicolus
CTCTCTCTCTCTCTCTCTCTCTCTCTCTCTATTGAATAGCAGACTTTGTTACAGTATGCTCACTCCAGGAAGTGCTGTGCAACAAAGTCTCTCTGTGGGCACAGAGTCAGCACACTGGACTTGACACAGTAACTTGCCCTCAGAATAGGAGAGGGTGATACAATGACAGTGACAGAGTGAAGGAAAGACACAGAGATAAGGATGGAAAGAGACAGACAGAGAGAGAGAGAGAGAGAGAGAGACAGAGAGACAGAGAGACAGAGAGGCAGAGAGAGAGAGAGAGACCAAATACACAGTAAGAGAAGTGGGTGTAAATCCAGCTTGAGTACTGCATTTACAACACTGTTAATTAATCTAAAAATTACTCTGACTGTGGAGTCAAAAGTGAATGTAAAATTCTGCAGGTGGCCAGTGCCATTTGAAGTCTATTCATATTCATACAATATGGAGTAGAATCACTGACCAAAGTGTAAATAATTATTAAGTGGGACCGAATGTTATTTGAAATTAAGACAATTTCAACTCTTTAAGAGTTATACTAATTTAAGAGTTATTGTTTACTGTGTATAAGGAGTAGAAGAGACAGAATGAGAGAGAGAAAGACTTGTGTAGGTACAAACAACAGCACTGGACCCCGTTTCTCGAAAGCATCATTGCTAACCGGTTAGCAGCTTAGTAGGTTACCTTTGGGAAACTGCATTGCAACTTAGTAAGTTGTTAACTTGGTTAGCAACAACACTGCTGAGAAACGCACCTCTGTTTCTTAATCTGTGCCCCTTCCCACATTTATGTGCTGCAATGGTGGCATTAGCATGGTACCACAGCTCCACTTAAAGTGATACTGTCCCATTTTTTGAAATAAGCTTATTTTACACCTCACCTTGAGTAAAATGATTGAGTTGTGCAGCTCTCCTGTACTGCTTGCCGTTCTCTGAGTATGGCAGTGCAAATTTTACCTTCATGTTTGCAATTAACATTGAGTGCTATGGGACCAGCTGGCGGCTAACTGGTCTCATAGGACACAATGTTAACTGGTAACTTAGAGGTAAAATTTGCACTCCCATATTCAGAGAATGGTTGAAAATACAGGAGAAAGGTAAAACTCAATCATTTAACTCAAGGAGAGGTGTAAAATAAGATTATTTCCAAAAATGGGACAGTATCACTTTAAGCAGCCCGCTGCTCCCTTTGTGCTCACTCCCAAGAGCCGCTCGCTCGTAAACGAAGCCTCAGACAAAGTAAACAGAAGTTACTGTGTGGCCAATTGGAGCCGGGACCTTTTTATTTGCAAATGGTTTTAAAAAACGGCGAGAAGAGAGATGGTGATTTTTTTCCCCCAAGACTTGCACAGCCACACAAAACTGCATAATGATAATAACCACCTCTCTTCTTTTAGTGTTCTCCTTTCTTTTTTCTTTCTTTTGTTCTTTCTTTCTTTCTTTCTTTCTTTCTTTCTTTCTTTCTTTCTTTCTATCTATCTTTCTATCTATCTTTCTTTCTTTCTTTCTTTCTTTCTTTCTTTCTATCTATCTTTCTCCTTCATAATATCTCTCTCTCTCGCTCTTTCTCTCTCTCTCTCTGTCTCTCTCTCTCTGTCTCTCTCTCTGCGCATTTATTAGCACCTGGAGATGTAAATCCATTCATCTACCTATGTACCTTTTCTTTTTTTGTGATTGTCACTCCATGGCACTTTTTGTGCTTCTGCTTCTTCCAAGAATTTGTAATCAAGTTGTGTTGAAAATTCAATTCTCTCTCTCCCTCTCTCTCTCTCTCTCTCTCTCTCTCTCTCTCTCTCTCTCTCTCTCCCTCTCTCTCTATTCTCTCCATCCTCCCCCCCTCTACAGAACCACCAGGGCATCTGTCCTCAGGAGAGTGTGTACTGTGAGAATAAGTGTGGCGCACGCATGATGCGGAGGCTGCTGCCGCAGCACAGCATGGCCGAGTGTCCCAAACGCACGCAGCCCTGCAAGTACTGCGGCAAGGAGTTCGTCTACGACACCATCCAGGTAGGTAGCAGGGGCGTAGGCAGAAATAATAAAACAGGTGGGCCCAGAAAAAAACGGACGGGACCGACCCGTCTTATGGTGTAAAGACAATATACACTACAAATAGTGTTGTTAAATTGTGCAGGATAGAGGAAATCCAAAGGAACTTGCATCCAAGGCTTGCCATTTCTATATTGTTTATTTGCCTACAATACCTATGAGTTTCTGACCTCTGGCCCTCTTCAGGGCATATCAAGAGCAGGCTGCTTATTGGCCACTTTTTTAAAACAATCAAGTAAAGTCACATGACACAGATCATGATCACACGTCATGTTAACTGTCAGAAGATGATGTCTAAGGTGCTGCTTCCACGTAGCTGGATATTTTTATATGTGGAAATTTTATTCTCCTGGTTGCATTGGTTTTGCATTGGTTTTGGCCTTCCGTTTCCACGTAGCAGATATTTAAAATCCAGGTATAAAAAGCAGGAGAATTTTTTTTAGGGGGCTGAAACG
>NC_085864.1:46157879-46169244 GCF_034702125.1 Engraulis encrasicolus
GTGTCAGAAAAGCTAATTGAATTTTATTTTATTTTTATTTTTTTGCCAATGGAGGCCTGGTGAGCCCAAATGTCTTTCATGCACGCACTGCTCTCGCCAGCTTGCAATTTCACACACACTCCCTGCAGCTTGCCTACACACTGCCATATTGGATTGCATATTCATGTTTTTTATTTTGTGTGTGTGTGTGTGTGTGTGTGTGTGTGTGTGTGTGTGTGTGTGTGTGTGTGTGTGTGTGTGTGTGTGTGTGTGTGTGTGTGTGTGTGTGTGTGTGTGTGTGTGTGTGTGTGTGTGTGTGTGTGCGTGCGTGTGTGCGTGTGTGCGTGTGTGCGTGCGTGTGTGTGTGTCTCTCTCTCTCTCTCTCTCTCTCTCTCTCTCTCTCTCTCTCTCTCTCTCTCTCTCTCTCTCTCTCTCTCTCTCTCTCTCTCTCCTCTCTCTCTGCTTGTATCTGTGTGTGCCTGTGTGTGTGCGCGATGCGTGTGTGCAACAATGTGTGAATGTGTAAGCAAGTGTGTGTGTGTTATTGGGCTAGTTGGCGGGAGGTGACAGGCGGGCGTGGAGAGGAGAGTAGAGTAGAGAGGAAAAAGTGTTGTGGACTCCCACTGCGAGGCATTACACTGCATTACACTGCACCGCACCGCACTCCTACAGTATGTGGATGTACTGCTGTAGTGTAGTGTGCATCAGACGCTAGTCTGCTAGTCAGCTGTCGTGTAGCAGGAAGAGCCTAGAACATACTGATCAATCAAATGCACTGTATTTGTACTGTACATAGTGTTACGCACACAACTCCACACCGCACTGAACTCCTACGTGGATGCACTGTTGGACTGTGCATCAGACTCTACTGTAGTCTCCAGTCCTAACACATAGTGGTGTCAACAATGATCGATTCGGCGATCCGAAATTGTTGCTCAGTATCTGACTACTTGTATTGCCTCATCATGGCTGATTAAACATTTGCTTTGCGTTCAGTAGAAATGTAATGCATTGCAATGCATTGTAGAATTGAATCGGATCGGATCGGATTGGATCTAATAGAATCGAATCGTATCTACTACCTCCCGAATCGTGATCGAATCGGATCGTGAGGGCAGTGCCGATCCACACCACTACTAACACACTCTGCTGTTGTCAAAAAAGAAGAAAAAAGGAGGAAGCTAAGGCACTCTGGTTTCGTTGTTGTTTTTTACTTTTCTTGATGGCATAAGACTGCCCAACGCGTTTCGACCATACAGGTCTTTGTCAGGGTGCAGTCACTCAGTCAGCTGTTGTGTAGCAGGAGAGCCCCAAGAGAACATACTGATCAATCAAATGTGCTGTATTTGTACTGTACATAGTGTTGCGTACACAACTACACAGTGTAAATTGTTCAGTCCACAACACTGCAGTAGTTTGCTTCCGTTGTGAATGTTTTTAATCACAAGATGTTGGTCCTTCATCCGCTTCATACAGTACAGCATATGGCGTGGTCTACTGGGGCTTTCTGTTGCAATGTCTCAGTAGATGATAGGGATGGATTAATAATAATAATAATAATAATAATAATAATTGTATTTGTATAGCACTGTGTCATACAAGGCATGTAACTCAAAGTGCTTAACAAATGGGAAAAAAAACATTGTTAGAGATGGATTTAAAAGGAGAGGAATAGAGGAGAGGCAGAAATAGCAGGAGGGCAGAGGAAGAAGAGATAGACAGAGATTGTAGAGTCATAAGGTCAGCGTAGGTTAGGACCAGGATTCTTAGATGCGTAAGGTCCATAGTGGCTGGGCCTATCATAAGTCAGAGATAGTCACACAGAGATTGAGCGCTCAGGTGCGGCCCCTGGTGGCATCAGGGGTGAGGAAAAGTGTCTACTGTAAAGTGTCTACTGTATTTATGAATGGATTTACAAGATTTTTTTTTATGTCATCTGTTGTTTATTTGTCTCTCTCTCCCCCTGTACATACAGTGTCCCAAGTTGGGACAATAACATCACACAAGATACAAGATGTTTTATTGTCATATGGGAAGATTTTTGAGTAATTTTGCTCATTTGTATCACTCCTCCTTTCCCCTCTCTCGCTCTCCCGCTTCCACTCTCTCCTCCTCCTCCTCTCCCCCTCTCCCCACTCTCTCCTCCTCTCTCCCTCTCCCCCCCCCCCCCCCTCCTCAACCTCCACAGTGTCCCAAGATGGCGATCAGCCGGCACCTGGAGGAGACCACCAAGTCTCACCTGACGATGATGTGCAGCCTGGTGGTGCGGCAGCGGGCCGAGGTGGCCGAGCTGCGGCGCGAGGTGGAGGAGCTGTCCGTCAGCCACGACGGCGTGCTCATCTGGAAGCTGTGCGACTACTCGCGCAAGCTGCAGGAGGCCAAGCTCCGCAACAACCACGAGCTCTTCAGCCCCGCCTTCTACACGCACCGCTACGGCTACAAGCTGCAGGTGTCGGCGTTCCTCAACGGCAACGGCAGCGGCGAAGGGACGCACCTGTCCATCTACATCCGCGTGCTGCCGGGCGAGTACGACAACCTGCTGGAGTGGCCCTTCTCATACAAGGTACACATATGGCACTGTGTGTGTGGGGGGGGTGGGAGGTGAGAGAGAGAGAGAGAGAGAGAGAGAGAGAGAGAGAGAGAGAGAGGAGGGGGGGGGGGGGAGAGAGAGAGAGAGAGAGAGAGAGAGAGAGAGAGCTGCCTTGGCTGCATGTATGTAAGACTGAGCTGTATTTGGTTAATGTATGTGTAAGTCTGTGTGTAATGTTTCGTGGGTAATGTCTTTTTGTATTTATGTACTGTATGTGTGTATGCTACGTGACACCTTGATTTCCCCCTGGGATCAATAAATGATACTCAACTCTGCTCGGCTCTACTCTACTCTACTCTACTGTATTCTACTCTACTCTACTCTACTCTATTCTGCTCTACTCTATTCTACTCTACTCTACTCTATTCTACTCTATTCTACTCTACTCTACACTATTCTACTCTACTCTACTGTACTCTACTCTACTTTACTCTACCTCTACTCTACCCTGCTCTGCTCTGCTCTGCTCTGCTCTGTTCTACTCTGTTCTACTCTACTCTACTCTGCTCTACTCTACTCTACTCTAATCTATTCTAATCTACTCTACTCTGCTCTGCTCTGCTCTGCTCTACTCTACTCTACTCTATTCTACTCTGCTCTGCTCTGTTCTACTCTGTTCTACTCTACTCTACTCTGCTCTACTCCACTCTACTCTACTCTACTCTACTCTGCTCTGCTCTACTCTACTCTACTCTACTCTACTCTACTCTGCTCTGCTCTGCTCTACTCTACTCTACTCTACTCTAGGTCACCTTCTCCATCCTGGACCAGAGCGACCCCTCGCTCTCCAAACCTCAGCACATCACCGAGACCTTCAACCCTGACCCCAACTGGAAGAACTTCCAGAAGCCCAACGTGGCGGCTGGGGGCGGCGGCGGCGGAGGTGGAGGAGGGGGCGGCAGCCGCGACTCAATGGACGAGAGCATGCTGGGGTTCGGCTACCCCAAGTTCATCTCGCACGAGGAGATCAAGAAGCGCAACTACATCCGAGACAACGCCATCTTCCTCAAGGCGTCCATAGAGATCCCGCAGAAGATCATGACCTAAAGAAGATGATGCTGATGGTGATGAGGAGGAGGAGGAGGACTTTGTATAAGAGGTTTCAAAAACCCGGTTCAGAAGTAAAAAACGAAATCCCTGCCACCGTTTTCTTCCAACACAGGTGACTTTGCTGAGTGACTTGTCAACCTGTCTTGAATACCCTGCACGATTATGTGAATCAGAGTTGGCTGGTTGGACTTGTGGCAGGGTTTTATTTTACGTTCTGAACTTTCTGATTGACACCTCTGCTTCGTACGTACCAACAGTGGGGCCACAGAGAAGAACCAGACAACCAGACGATTTTGTCACGTGAAGTCATAATGAAAACGAGTTTTTTTGGTTTTTTTTTTAAGTCATATGGACAAAAGCTGATTTTATCTCTTTCGTTGTTTTTTTTTTTCCAAAAATGGTGAAGAATGGAGAAAGATGTGCTGAAAATGCATATTCTTGGTGTTTTTTTACAGACCTTACTTCCCCAAATTCAGAAGCACTCCTGAAGGACTTGGAGGCCACCTGTGTTTGTTTTTTTGCATCTGACCAGATGGAGAAAGCTAGTGATTTTGTTGTTTTTGGGTTATTATTTCTTAAAAAAAAATAAAAAATGTAGGAGATTCGAAGTGGTCGGTCTGCAGAACCAATCACTCTTGAATTGTTTTCAAAAATCGTTACCAGAGATATTCTATAGAGATATGACAACATAATAGGTTGCTATGGGCACCTAACGTGACCAGGTTCCGGTCTGCCTAAAGGGGCGCGTCATAATGCTCCTACAATGAATAGAACAGTCCTTAGGTCTGCCTAGGTCTGCCTAAAGGGGGCCATAATAGAACCAGGAAACAATGGGCCAATGGAACCTCTCTCTCTCTACTCTCTCTGTCGTTACCCTTCCTTGGATTGCATTTTTGACCTGTCTCGTTTTCATTTTTTTTTCCTGTAACAATCTGCATCAAAGCCTTTGGGGGAAAAAAATCAATAGTGCCTAGAGAGAGTTGTTTTTACGGAAAAGTTTATGTTGTTTTTATTGTCTCTGTGATGCAGATATGAGTGAAGAACCAAGAAAAAAAAGACAAATGGATACACTAACAAAACAAAAGGCAAGGTGTGGCAAGGGAGTTTGAGCAGCAAGGTCTTTGCACTTACGTGGAATGTTTGTTAACGCATCTCGTTAAAGCTCGTTAAAGCTCGTTAAAGCTTTGGAAGGTCGCACTGAGAGTGTCCGCAGAGGAGACCGGCGAAGAAGAGGAAACGCATGGAGGACGTTAGGAATTCAACAGGGACACTCAAAACACACTTGCCTTTTTTACGAACACACACACACACACACACACACACACACACACACACACACACACACACACACACACACACACACACACACACACACACACACACACACACTCCCCTCTCTCTCTCACACACACATACACCCTCGTGCTCAGTGCCGCAGCTCTCGACCTTGTGTTTTATTCGACCTTGTGTTTTTCTTGCCCCTGAACCCCCACCCCTTCCCCAACCCACCCCACCTCCCTCCTCTTCTTTGGACATTTTTGAACTGAACTAACAGCAACTGTGAAGTGTATGTAAAACAATGTTCTTTGTGTGTCCGACTCCCATCAAACCCTTAGCACGATGGAATGATACTGGATGGGAAAAGTTCTAGAACGCCAAACTAACTCCCCAAAGCCCTGTCTGTCGTTGTCTTTATGTCTATAACTGCGGTGCGGACGAACTCCCATGCGCACGCAGACTCCTCCTTGTACGACTTATAACTATAATAACTACTGTTGTTTGCTCGCGCCACCGTTGCATCTTGAAATCTGTAGCAATCTGATCTGAGTCCTGGGCATACAGTTCACTTGTAGTTTTATACTTCTGATAAAGGCATGCTACGGTATGCCAGCGGGTGACTCCATGTTTTTTTTTAAAAAGGCGGATGGAATTACAGAACAGTTGAAGGATGTTTATGTATGTGGACCTTGGTGGGTGGAACTAAGTTTGTTGGGCTTTGATACAGCCAAAGGTGCTAATGTTTTGTCAGTGTGGGGGTGATTCTGGAAACATACACAAACACACACTTATGAACACACACTCATGTACACACGCGCGCACACAAACACACAAGATGAACACGGATATGCACACACACACACAGGCACACTCACTCACACACTTATGAACACACATTTATGTACCCACGCGCACACACACATCGATGAAAACAGATACACACACACACACACACACACACACACACACACACACACACACACACACACACACACACACACACACACACACACACACACACACACACCCCCCATTCAGCATCCTGTGTGAAGTAGGACCTACACACGTGAGTGCAGAGATAAGAGGCGCGGAGCTGGAGTTTTGTTTACATATCGGCACACAGTTCCACAGTGTCACTCTCGGCCCCATGTTGTGTGTGCTTGACCAAGCCCTCCCTTGTTGTCCTTGACTTGACTGTCAACCCTGACATGCACCCCTTGTCATGCTGTACCGCGTGCTTGGACCTCTTTACCGCACAAATACACCTACCGCGACGCGATTCAAGCGACAGAGAATCGCTTCTGTGCAGCAAGAGCGATACGAGCGATTGAAGCGACTAGTGTATGTCCAGGTAAAGCATTCAGACATTCCCATTGGCTGTGGCCACTGACCTCTACACAGTCATTGGCTGTCGCGGCTGGTCGCCGAACCGCGTCATAGAAAGTTGAAAGGATTTCAACTTCAAACTGTCGCTCTCGGCGTGCAAATCGCTCTAGTCTCCAGAATCGCTTTTGTCGCGCGACTCAATACAAAGTCAATTACTTCCGTCGCTCGCCTCGCTCTTGTCACGCTAGGTGTGTGGTTAAAGTCCCCCTACCTGACTGTTGAAGGCTAAGATGAAGTGGATGATGAGGGCTTTGTTTCTTTCTATTCCTTTTCATTTCTGTTGTTCTATCATATTTTCTAGTTTTCTTCTCTCGTTCTGTTTCTTTTTTTTCTGTAATGGAAAAAACCTGTCTGTCAACCAAGAGAACCAAATTATTATTTTTTAAATCTACTTGTAAAACTGTGAGCAGTGAATTTGAGCTTTCTTGCAAGCTTAAAGTGTTTGTCAGTTCTTTTCTCTTTTTTTGTTTATTTTTTTATTTGATCTTGTTTGTTTGTTTGTTTCTATGCGTGTTTCCCTTTGGCTGGTGTTTGCTGGCACTTTGAGAAAGTGGCCCTCCACTCTGTGTAGCTCAGTGGGACTTGACACAGTGAGGTGCTGGTAACCATGGTCACCACTATTGTTGAGGAGTCGCAAGGATTCTAGAATGGTATTGTCAAGGAGTCTTGAGGATTCTAGAATGAGACTAAAAGGGGAGGGACCCTTTGCGGAAGAGTCTGTGTCGCCCAATCAGATTACCGATGGACTGGTGGCAGAGATGTGTCTATAAATATTATAAATAAATATATAATATATGTGAATACTAACAGTTTAGGGGCAGATGGGTGGGGTGGTGTTTTTACAAAGAGGAGAGACAGGAGCAGCACCTGAGGTGTTTTTTTTATTATTGTTTTGTTTTTCTTTTTTTACTTGACAAGGAGAAGCCTGAGGAATTTGATCATGCAATGATACCAGCCAATATTTTACAAACAATTTTATGACAAAACTGAGATTTCTTTGTTTTTGCTTTGTTTTCTTTTTTGTCTCTTTTTCCGTTTTTGTAAAATACTGTATTTTGCAGAAGTTTTATACATACAAAATGTGTCTTTGAAGTGGAAAGTTCTAGAAAAAGCTGTTGGTTATGGTGGTGGTGGTGCTTAGAGATGTCAGTGGCCTCTTCAAGGACGAGAGGTTACATCTCTCCTAGCTTGACATGGAGCTCCAGGTTCATGTTATGTTTTCTCTGTTATCTCTCGCTCTCTCTCTCTCTCTCTCTCTCTCTCTCTCTTTCCACTTTCTTTGGTCTGCTTTTAACAGATTTTCAGATTTTCTCAGATGTTTCAGTCTGTATTATTTCCTCCTTTTAAAAAAAAGTATTTATTTTAAAGAGCCATCGCCTAAGCTTGATTTGAAAGCGATTGGCCCTCAAGAAGAAGAAAAATAAGAGCGAGGGAGATCTAAAAAAAAGAAAGAAAAAAAGAAAAAAGTGTTTTTAAAAAAATGTCAACTCATGGTTGCTTGTAAAATTACCCTTAAAATAATAAAATACAATGATATAATGTTGTTGTGCTGATGTGTTCTTTCCTTCCACATGCTAAGTTTTGATGCCTTTGTTTGTTTGACGTGTGTATACTACTGCTTAATGACCCTGGAGTTTCTGTGATCTTACAGCAGTTTCGCTCACGTGTCACCACTCTGTCACCACCCTCTGTTACCCTCCCTCCCTCTCCTCTCTCTTGCTCTCTTTCTCTCTCGCTCTCTCTCACACACACTTCCTCTCTCTCTCTGTCTCTTTCTGTCTCTCCCCTGTGACTCTCTCTCTCTCTCTCTCTCTCTCTCTCTCTCTCTCTCTCTCTCTCTCTCTCTCTCTCTCTCTCTCTCTCTCTCTGTCTCTCTCATACACAGCACCAGGAGAATCCTGTCCACCACAAATATTTACAGTCACTGTTGGCAACTCTCTTGTTTACACTTGCACTCAGGTTTGGAGTGTGGAGACGCGCGGTGCAGCGTGAAGCAACCAGCAACACCCTGGTGAGAGTGTCAATGAAGGTACTAAAAAACTTTTAGCGCTCACAGCAAGCAGAAAGGTACAGGAGCAGGATTGGCAGGACCGCAGGGCAGCTTTGGCCGGGCCCGGGGCAAAGTCATCTGAAAGGGCCCCCCTACCTAATGAATACAATGTACTGAAGACCCAATTCTGCCCCCCCCCTGTTTCCTTGGGCCCGGAACAACTGACCCCTTTTTCCCCTCTGTCACCTTCCCTGAGGATAGACATGTACTCTGCATAGCCAACACTGCTAAGCAGCAATATGTCCAATACACTGTGAAAAACCTAGCTAGCCAGCAACACTAGAATATAATATATTCTAAGAGCAACCACATTTTGGTAAATAATTCCAGGGAGCGCCATGTTGTGGGCTGAAAGCGCTGAACTGAAGCATTATTCTCAAGGGCATTTGCTATTGGTATGAATTTTAAAACCCACAGAAAGAATCAATGGATGGATAGTAGCCAAGCTTTGAAAGTTTTAGAAGGGAAGGTTCTTAAAATTACCCATTGTGGTCCCATTACACCAGCAAATGAGCATCACACATGTGGAGGGGGAAGACGAGGCGAGGAGACACTGGTTATACTGTACCATGTCAAAAGAACAATGTTAAAGGTACACTGTGTGACATTTTTAGTTGTTTACTTCCAGAATTTATGCTACCCATTCACTAGTAACATTAGTTACATTACTTTTTCATGAATACTTACCACCACCATCAAATTCTAAGCATTCATTATGACTGGAAAAATTGCACTTTTCATACATGAAAAGGGGGATCTTCTCCATGGTCCGCCATTTTGAATTTCCAAAAATAGCCATTTTTAGCTGCAAAAATGACTGTACTTGGGCCATAGTAGAAAATATGTGTTCATTACTGAGTAAACTTTCAAATTTGGCGATAGCCAACCCAGTTTCAATGAGCAGCATAGTTGCAGTACCTTTTTTGACCATTTCCACAGTGTCCCTTTAAGTCAACCTCTACTTGAAGATGGAGGCTTCATCCTTGAAATGAAAGGCAAAAATATCATCATCAAACTCTGAATAGAAATCCAGTTGCCTTTACAAAGTATACAGTAAATTTCACAGTTAGTTTTAACACGCTTCTCATTTGTCCTACTCTCTAAGGGTTGGGGAACCTTTTTCATTCGAGGGGTCATTTCAAATTCTTCCAAGGGCCGTGGTCCTCCAAGGGCTGTACTGTGAACACAAACCAGGATTTCTCCTTGCACTGTAGGCCTATTTTGAAGGCAGCCCCCTTTAAAACAGATCACACCTTCTCTAGGTCCCCTGAATGTAGATAAATTGTATTGCAAATGTAATTTCTAAGATTCCTTTACAAAACGTGTTATATTTCATGTGAAGCTGCGTAACATTAAATTATATTAAATGGCCCTTGAGACACACCTGTTCTAAGTGTTGAAATAACACTGATATTTACTGTATAATGTGCTCAGGGGTGTCGCACAGGGGGGTGACTGAGTACCAGGGCGTGTGTGAGTGTGTGTGACTAAGTGTGAGTTACCAGGGGCCCATGATGGGGGCCCCACACAGTGTCTGATTTATGTAGATATGGCTTGGTGGGTCCAGTGGAGCTGGGGTCCGTTTCTCGATTCTTGTCGTTGCTAACCGTCTTAAGACCGTCTTAAGACGTCTTACCATTCCCTTGGATTTAGTGGTGAGCGTCGCTGTCGAGAGAGAGTAGAGTCGCTCTTACGAAGGCAAAGACGCTTCCGAGAAACAGACCCCTGATTGATTGATTGTTTATTGACAACACATCAGTTTTCTCCTTTACAGAAGCACTGCTCTTCCTGTGGTCAAACAAATCCATACACTATTTTACATTTTTCTCTTTTCTTTTTACAAATAATACAAACCCAACAGAAGACAAAAACACAAGACACACAAAACAAAACAAAACAAAACAAACTCAAAAGAGGAAATGAGAACCTGTCACTCATAGGTTACGTTGGTCCTATCAATACTGCCTTTACCCTTTAACCCCTTAAGATGCGGCTTTATACATTTGTTGTTACCAGTATGGTAATGACCAAGTCGTGGTGCATTACTAGTATTGTAGTGCTATGGTAGGTACATTTCAATGACTATTACAGCGTGCCACTGGAGGTACGGCGCGCATTAAGGGGATAAATAGAGGGTGAAATAAAACACTGATTGTATATAGGGCCCACAATTTGCTGCCACGCCCCTGAATGTGCTGTTCCTCAGTACCCACTGAGTGCATTACAATATGCGACCTTGCCTCCTCCACTTGAGCTTGTTTCCTCGTACCAGGAAGTAATATGTCATGATGACATCACTGACAACAGCATTATATTTCAATATCTTGCAAAAGCTCAATTGTAAATTATTTTTCTCATTTGCAATTGGGATGGTGAATGAAAAACAGTCCCTCAAAAGTTGTTGTGGCTAGGCTGACAGCTGGGAAACTTTATAGTTTTCTCCACGGAGGAGGGGCCAGGTGGCGGGGTGAGGAAACAAGCACAAGTGGAGGAGGCTAGGCCGCATATTGTAACACACTCACTGCCTTGCCTTCCTTGGAGGATTGTCATCAGTGCCCGTTGTGGCTGTAGTGGAAGAGAGAGGATTTCATTGAGATTCTGGCCCGAGTCAGCAGAACACACTGACCGGCAGGCAGCCAGGCCGCCCCTGTAGGGTACAGCATAGACACACACACACACACACACACACACACACACACACACACACACACACACACACACACACACACACACACACACACACACACACACACACACACACACACACACACACACACACACGCCGCCCCTGTAGGGTACTCTGTTCTACACACACACACACACACACACACACACACACACACACACACACACACACACACACACACACACACACACACACACACACACACACACACACACACACACACACACACACACACACAAACACGCCGCCCCTTTAGGGTACTCTGTTCTACACATTCACACGTACATGCACACATGCACACACCCATGCACACGCTCGCGCGTGCACACACACACGTATACACTCA
>NC_085864.1:46176844-46186844 GCF_034702125.1 Engraulis encrasicolus
TAAGCGGTCCTATATTCAGGCTGCTTGTGTCCGTCTGCCTCCTCTGTATGCTGCTGGGTGATGCAGACACACACTGCTGGGTGATGCAGACACACACTGCTGGGTGATGCAGACACACACTGCTGGGTGATGCAGACACACACTGCTGGGTGATGCAGACACACACTGCTGGGTGATGCAGATACACACTGCTGGGTGATGCAGACACACACTGCTGGGTGATGCAGATATACACTGCTGGGTGATGCAGACACACACTGCTGGGTGATGCAGATACACACTGCTGGGTGATGCAGACACACACTGCTGGGTGATGCAGATACACACTGCTGGGTGATGCAGACACACACTGCTGGGTGATGCAGATATACACTGCTGGGTGATGCAGACACACACTGCTGGGTGATGCAGACACACACTGCTGGGTGATGCAGACACACACTGCTGGGTGATGCAGATACACACTGCTGGGTGATGCAGACACACACTGCTGGGTGATGCAGATACACACTGCTGGGTGATGCAGACACACACTGCTGGGTGATGCAGACACACACTGCTGGGTGATGCAGACACACACTGCTGGGTGATGCAGACACACACTGCTGGGTGATGATGCAGACACACACTGCTGGGTGATGCAGACACACACTGCTGGGTGATGCAGACACACACTGCTGGGTGATGCAGACACACACTGCTGGGTGATGCAGACACACACTGCTGGGTGATGCAGACACACACTGCTGGGTGATGCATGGCTGCAGCCCGCTGTGCCTTTTCTCCTTGCTGTCCCTACAGCATCCTTCTCTCTCTTTCTCTCCCTCTCTCTAGTCTAGCCATTTCTCTCTCTTTCTCTCTCTTTCTCTCTCTCTCTCTCTCTCTCTCTCTCTCTCTCTCTCTCTCTCTCTCTCTCTCTCTCTCTCTCTCTCTCTCTCTCTCTCTCTCTCCCTCTCTCTAGTCTAGCCCCTTTTCTCTCTCTCTGCTCTCTCTATTTCACTGTCTCTTCTTCATCTCTCTCTCTCTCTCTCTCTCTCTCTCTCTCTCTATCTTTCCATCTCTCTCTCTTTCTCTTTCTCCTCTCTCTCTCTCTCTCTCTCTCTCTCTCTCTCTCTCTCTCTCAAGTGCCATGTCACTTGTTCTCTGTCCCGTCTGTCCGTCTGTCTCCTTGTCTGTTTGTCTGCCTGTCTCTTCCTCCCTCTCTCTCTCTTTCCCTACCTGAGTGCTGTGCCACTGGTCCTCTTCAGCTTGCTATCTCACCCCCCTCCCACACAAACACATATACAGTATACATGTCTTTCTCAATTCAATTCAATTCAATTCAAAGAAGCTTTATTAGCATGACAAAAAATGTTTTGTATTGCCAAAGCATTGGTTCAAGATACATTGGTAATGATATAATGAAATAAGTGTTAAAACAAACACACAAATGGATGCTTGCAATTGCATTGATATCAGCAAGAAAAGAAAGCAAACAGAAATGTGTGGGTGTGGATGTGGGTGTCGGTGTGCATAGTGTGTGTGTGTGTGTGTGTGTGTGTGTGGGGGGGGGGGGTAGTGGATTTTGTGGTGTCTATGCAATTTCCCTCTGTCTATGGCATGCACTGACATATTTGGCAGCAAGCGTTGTTGTCTGCCCTTGTTGTCCCAGTAGGATAGATAATGATTTGTCTGTATTCAGATCCGGGAAACCCGGGATTACTTGGTTAAATTTATTAAAGTGCGCTTCTCTAATTTTTGAGTATTTGTCGCATTGGAGAAGGAAGTGCTCCTCTGTCTCGACCTCACCTGTCGTGCAGTGAGCACATACCCTTTGCTCTCTTGGTATCCATGACTGCCTGCATCTGCCCTTTTCTATAGCAAGGTTGTGGTCACTCAGTCTGTATTTGGTCAGGATCTGCCGCTGCTTTATATCTCTGACAGTAAAGAGATATTCTTCCAGTTCATAATTTGTTTTGATAGTCCTATAACATTCTAATTTGCTTTGGGTTTTGGTTTCATTTTGCCAATGGTCCAGATATTTATCTTTGGAGTTTTGTATAATTTTGTTTACATTTAGTTTGGAAGCAGTGCTTGTCTGAGAGATGTCAGTATGTGTTAGATGGGGGTCGGTTAGTCTCAGTACAAGCTGGCATAGGTGACTCTTTTCGGGGTTCAAAGCTTGGGATTTTGCTGCCTCGGAATGCAGCGTGTCTGTGGGACTTGTTTGGAGGTGCATCCAGAATTTTAGAGCTCTCTTTTGTATGTTGATTGCCAATGGATATCTTCCCAATTCTGCCCTACATGCATTTGTTGGTGTCTTCTTTTGAATTTTTAGGATCAGTCTACAGAATTCTGCATGGAGGGTTTCTATAGGATGCTTGTCCCATCTAGTGTAGCTGTGTTCACTGAGTGGACCCCATATCTCACTTCCGTACAGCGCAATAGGCTGAATTACACAGTCAAATATTTTTGCACCATATCCTGATTGGTATGTCTATGTTCCAAAATTTTCTTCTAATTGCGTATAGAGCTCTGCGAGCTTTGTCTTTTAGGGCATTCACTGCCAGGCAGAAACTGCCTGATGGAGTAATGGGTAGGCCAAGGTAGGTGTACTTCATTGTGTGATCTAGGCTGGTGCTACCTAGATTGAAGTGATATCTGGCTTCCTGACATCTGGGCTTCTTTTGGAATACCATAATATTGGTCTTTTTTAGGTTTACTGTCAGGGCCCAGTTCTGACAGTAACTTTCTAGTAGGTTTAGTTGTTGTTGTAGTCCCTCTGGTGTAGGAGACAACAGCACCAAGTCGTCAGCATAGAGAAGACATTTGACTTCTTTGTCCAGTAGGGTGAGGCCAGGGGCTGTACACTGTTCCAGCTGCATTGCCAGTTCATTAATATATAAGTTAAACAGCGTTGGACTGAGGTTGCAGCCCTGTCTCACTCCTCTATGTTGAGGGAAGGACTCAGTGCTATTATTGCCAATTTTCACTGAATTTTTGTTTTTGGAATACATTTCCTTTATTAATTGATACACTTTACCCCCTACACCACTTTGTAAAAGTTTATAATATAATCCTTCGTGCCAAATTGAGTCAAAAGCTTTTTGAAAGTCTACAAAACAAGCAAATATTTTCCCTCTTTTTGTTTGGTGTACATGTTTAGTGATTAGGGTGTGTAGGGTGTAAATGTGGTCCGTAGTCCGGAAGTTTGGGAGGAAGCCAATTTGGCTTTTGCTGAGGACATTGTGCTCTTTAAGGAAGGCTGCAATCCGGTCATTAAGGATGCTGCTAAACACCTTCCCTAGACTACTGTTAACGCAAATGCCTCTGAAATTATTGGGGTCCAATTTATCTCCGTTTTTATGTATGGGTGTAATATACCCTTTGCTCCAGATATCAGGATAGCAGCCAGAGGTTAGGATGGTGTTGAATAGTTTGAGTATGGCCCTTTGCAGCTCAGGGGTGCTGTTTTTAATCATTTCTCCTCTAATGTTATCGGGGTGTAGTGACTTTTTATAATTAATAAGACTTTATTGGGCTATAGAATAACCACCCGCCATCTGACTCGTGTAAGTTTACCATTTACCAATTAATACCCAAGTATTTATATTATTGTTATTACCATTACATACTTAGTTATTATTTAGTTAATTGGACCCAATCAGCCATAAGCATACATTACCCATCTTTGTGCAGGAGAACAGTGAAGAAACCAGAAGCCAGGAAATCACAGGAGAAGACGAATGCCATTGCCATCAAAATAGTTACATTTATTGATACATTGCAAGTGAGAAGAGCAATTCAGTTAACCCTTAGAATACCATAATGTAGCAGAGCCTAGTGCCTGTAGCATCAGGGCTTTAGCGCCCATCCGCCAAGCGCTTCCCCAGTCGTCCCCAGCTCTTCCGCGGTAGCGTAGCAAGTCAGCTCTTTTAAACACCAAAGTATGACATCATTACATCACATTGCATCCTCAAAAGGTAACTGTTCACCCTGCTAAGCACAATGACACTAGTACAAGAATAAGTCACCAAGCATGGTCAATTCAGAATCTTCTCTACCGATTGGCTCTTTGGGCGGAGCATACCATATTCAATAGCTAGTGTCCATGAACTCAGCTCGTAGGCTCAGACCTTGAGCCTACAGGCCCAGCTATCCAGCCTTTGGCCATGTCAGTGTGGACTGACCCTCAGCTATACTTGGTCTTGAGCCACTGAAAGAGCAGGAACTCTTGACACCTTGACTGATTTACGATAGGACAGCTGACAGTCTTCAGGCACACAGAATGTCTCCATTGGCAGAGAAGCATATTTGAAGGCAAAACATCTCTAAAATGAAGACATTCTACATGTGAAGATATTATGTTAATTTCCAATAAATAATTGTAAATATTAATGAAGAAATGTTGCCTCAAAACTTCGACATAACGCCCCTTTTTAAATTCAAACCGAATTTTAAACCTTAAAAAACATTTTTTCATTAATATTCTGCATGAAACCTTTTGAGCACTAAAATGTACAACAGTCAGTCAATAAAATATGAAACCTCCTTCAAAGTTGACACTCTCGTTAACCCAAACACTTCCCCAAAAGAAAATTATAAAGAATGGCCCCTTTATTGAACCACCCACTGTTTGCAAACCCATGTGAATTTTTCTCATTTTGAGTGTGTGGCCTGACGGCCTTTAATGAATTCACTCCTGTAGAAAATCAGCATCAGTATGTACCTCGCTACATGTTGAATGCATATGTATGCAATAAACTTCAAAACCTGAAACCAGAACATTTCCTGAAAATAATAAATAATCAGCAAATGAAATCAATGAAACAATCAGAAATTAAATCAATGAAACAATTAGAAAAGATGAAATCAATGAAATAATCAAATCAGTATGAAATAATAAAATTAATGGAAAAGATGAACTCAGTGAAACAATTAGGTGTGCAGTATACCCCTAACCTGCCTTACTTGTAGAAGTGGTCAACTAACTAATGTCCATAATGTCCATGACGCCTTGTTGTTGCCATACCAGTCTCTCTCTCTCTCTCTCTTGCCCATCACTCTGTGTCTCTCCTCAGTGAAACCTGTTGAAAACAGCAAACTCACTCAGTCCTCGCTACCCTCATGGGCAGCTGTCATTGCTCCTGTAGATCCATTCTTAGCATGTGTCCATAGCATACCCCTCCATGTGAGGACTATCCGAGCCTTGGAAACACTCGGGCGAGCCCCTTGAGGAGAAGGTATCACGAGACACCCCCTACAAATCCAGTACCGTTCAACTCAGTCTTTCAGCAATCTTTCGACGATCTCTGGTACATTTCTTTGGCACCAGTCCGTGGATGCTGGCATCAGCTCCTTGCCTGCATGGCACTGTGGCAAACTTTCAGCGACTCTTTGCACTCCTCCAGCCTTTCTCTAGCTGGCAAGATTCAGTCCTGGCATTCTTGCCCACAACTGCCATCAGGTCCAACTGACCTCAGCTCCTTGAACTCTGTCCATCGAAACTCCTGGAACGTCTCCTGACGCCCCTTTGTCACTTGAAACAACTCAGTCCACTTTCAATCAGAAAGAAACACCTTCCATTAATCCACAAAACTTCCAAAACGACAGTCGTTGATCCTCCGGAAACAACAACAGATCATCTCAGCAGAGACAACCCTTTTGATGACCTCAGTCCAACTGTCCATGTTGAACTTTTCCCTCACTTGAGAGACAGCTCAGTCCTTGAGAGAGATTCCCAGAGAGGCAGAGAGATCATCCACTGGCAACCTTCCATGATGATTTTCTCCTCTTCGACCACTCCTCGTTATTTCCACCTGTAACTACAAACCAATGTTAGCACACACCCAAATTATTTCATCGCTTTCAACAATCAGTGTATACACTTCTCCTCAACCTATATGATGTTGTATGCATGTATGGTGCATTCTAGTGAACTTGTTCATGACCTATAACACTTCTTTTGGCAAAATAATTTAAAATTCCTACACTCTACCCCCCTTCCACAGAGAATAGAATTATTTTCTGTGGAACAGGTCAACTTCTCATATCTGAGAGGTACTTTGTGCCTAATGCAATCTCACGAATGCTTCGCACGCTTACAGTATTAAAACTCCCACGTTAACGTTAACCAAAATAAATAATAAATAAATAAATAAGTTCCCCAAAATAAAGTAAAACCCCAAAAGAAATAAAAATAAACTTAAAGTAAAACCAAAAATGAAATGAAAATATCTGCAAATAAAATCCTTAAGTGTGTTGTACTGTATGTGATCAGCAATGTCAGATATGACTACATGTCCACTAACTTTAGTCTTTATGCTTGACATGCAACTTTGACTTAAGTATACGTATGTGCAAATGTATCTAATTTCACGTCGTCAGTTCTAAGTAGCAAATAAACCAATTACCCTTGTGGGCAAAATAACTCAAAACCCCCAAAATAAATAAACAAACTGTGCAAAATGAAATTAAAATCAAATAAAAATGCAAAATGAAATAAAAAGTAAAACTTAAATGAGAATGAGTCACTGCTTTAAGAAGCATTACCTTAAACTCTCCTACCATATCAACGTGTATGTGCCTTTCATTCACTCACTGTGTCACCCACTTTGTATGACCAGTCACTCCATGCCCCTGCATGCAGTGTCCTTTTACGACAGGTCGTAAAGCGCCATCTTTAGCTACTGAAAGGGAGAGACACACACACATCTCTGGTTATAACATGTGTTATTACAACTGCTAAAAAGACTCCACTTTGTAATGTTAAGAGAATAATTATAGCTATCAATAGCAGTGACTCAAAAATAAACCCCAAACATCTTAAATGATGTCCCAAATTGAAATTAAACTTCTAAAGAAATAAAACAAACCAAAACCCCATAAAGGAAATAAACTAAAAGTTAAATAGACTCAATGTGTTCAATCTATGTGTTACTGTATTTCTCCATTACCATTTTTATTAAGATTTTCCTAATTTTAAGTTACTTAACAAACAACAGACATTTACACTCACCACAATGGAAGACTCCACACCACCTTGTCTCTTCCATTGCCTTCTTTCAACAAGCACTCACTAGTCTTTCTCTATAGGGCACATTCACTCACTCAAACTTACCAACACCAGGTGACAAGACAAGACACTCACTCAAGCACCCTCAGTCATCATGGCCCAGCACCCTGTAACAAGATTCATGACTCCTGCCACAAGATGAGAGAAAGATCACAAACACTGAAATAGCCGCACATGACAGGCCGGAGTTCCTATATTTCACCGAGGTTTTGCGAATCGCTCTCAACCCAACTTTCATTCACTTGTCGTCTTAGTCAGTTATTCTTTTCGCTTCATGGAGATTGCAACCATGTTTTATTCCCTTTAATCTTCTCACTTTTCTATCCCCATTCACATCCACGAGGCCTTTCAAATGACACAGAGGAAAATGAAGTTCAAACAACTCTTGGCATTATTTCCCTAAGTTGCCCACACAAATAACTAATTTAATTACTTGTACTTAAAATCATGCCGAATTACAAGACACTCTGATTTTCCTCTGTATCAAATAAAATCCTCCGAGAAGCACCCCGCTTTCATACAGCCGCAATGGTATTTATTTTAGAACTTCTTTTTTTTTATATATATATATTTTTTTTTTTTTAATATTTTTTATTTATTTTTTTTATAACTGACTTTCCTTTTTCTTCATCTTCTCTTTTCATATAGAACCGTCCACCCATACATGTGGCCTGCATATACACGTAGCTTGTAGGTCTATATTTGTCTCAGAGCTTCTCTAAGTAGGCTATATACACAGTAAATCCTGCAGTGCCCATCCCACACCCAGAGAGCCAACCCGACGCCATTTGGACTTAAATGAACTCTCTAAGTGTTGGACCACCACCGCAACATTCACCGTGCAAAGAAATCTTCTGAAATTCTACTCTCTCTATTCTTTATCTTCTGTTTACCCAGCGGTGTAGCTCTACATAGAATGCAAGCATACTGAGTATACCCACCTCACAAAGTAGAACCACACCGCTGTGTTACCTAGCCTACTTAGTATTTTATCAGAACCTGCGGTGCTCCAGGCTCTATCTTTCTAACCTCCTTTTGTTTTCCTGCTCTTGTCTTATCTCATACTTCATTTCTCTACTTCTGTCTTATACAATGGCTAGTGGTACCACAATGAGTCCTCGGTGAAACTTTTAAAACTCCAACACTACCACTGCAATGTCTATTTCAGATCCAGAATGATTAAACCCCACACACTTCAAGACATTAATCTGTGCAAATACTTATAAAAGGCCTTAGGCTAAACCTTTCAGTAACATTAAACAGTTTACACAGACAATTGCCCAATCAATGTGCAGATTCAACCATTCAAGATTACACTTAACCCATATGTATATATGTATGTTTGTACTTGTGTATGATACATGTAGCTCAGCCTTCATTTCTTAACTATGACCTGGTACACTTAACCATAGTGGAAAGGTTAGTTGAACTTCTCCATAATTAATTTTACCTCATAAGTTAAAACTCATACGGAGGAACAAAATTCAACATTACATTTTACACCATTGGCGAAGTGCACATAGTCTCCTCCTTTAAACTTCTGAGCTTTCCATTTTGTGTATGTGTGTATCCTATGTATGTACATATGCATTCTGTCATGACTATAGTGTTTGCAGCTGCTTGTTACTGTAGTAACCAACTCCAATATTTGCAAATTAATTTCCATGAGAACTGATTCTATGATTAATAATGTATTGTATAATAACACTTAACATTTCATTCACTCACACGTACATACCCCCATTCACTTATATAATAGTCAATTTAACAACTCTGCCCTTAAAATTAATCTGACCCCCTCTCTGCAGAAGAGGCAGCCATCTTTAAATAGCTAGCACACAGCCATTCTGCCTGCAGAATAGACTATAGACGAGCTGGCAACAGCTGTCGTAAAAGGTCGTAAACCTCCCCAGTACTCGAATAGACTAGAATATTCTTAGAACACACTACCCAACTAAAATTTAGTTAAATAGAGATAAAATTTATACTTACAACTTGCAATGACCCAATGGCACCCTTCTCCACGGCATTCCTTCTGTTCCTTGTTCTTTTGCACAAAGATTCCTTAAATTGATTTATCTAGAAATAAATCTATTAATTTCCTAATTACCCCATTAAATGTGCACGTGACTATAGCCCATTAAAGTTCATCTAGAAATGAATGTATGTGTAAAGAGAAATTGTATACAGTAAAAGGTTCTTTTGAAACAGAACATTATTTTAGGAATTAAAATGTGCGAGGCAAGAAATAGCTACAAAATAGTCCTGGAAAACCCCAGTAACACATCATTGCAGCGTTACAATGTTCCCAGACCGTGGCCACTGGTCTGCAAACATGGCACCGCTTTTAATCTATTGCACAGAATAAGCACTGTATTGCACCCAGCTCCAGGCCAAGAGAGCTCAACGCAATCAGTATGTGCACAGTATCTTGCCCCACCACATCAAAAACCACTTTAAATGTCTGAAAATCTCCTGGCAGGCAACGACAAATATGTGGTGACTTTTTATAATTAATAAGACTTTATTGGGCTATAGAATAACCACCCGCCATCTGACTCGTGTAAGTTTACCATTTACCAATTAATACCCAAGTATTTATATTATTGTTATTACCATTACATACTTAGTTATTATTTAGTTAATTGGACCCAATCAGCCATAAGCATACATTACCCATCTTTGTGCAGGAGAACAGTGAAGAAACCAGAAGCCAGGAAATCACAGGAGAAGACGAATGCCATTGCCATCAAAATAGTTACATTTATTGATACATTGCAAGTGAGAAGAGCAATTCAGTTAACCCTTAGAATACCATAATGTAGTGCCTGTAGCATCAGGGCTTTAGCGCCCATCCGCCAAGCGCTTCCCCAGTCGTCCCCAGCTCTTCTGCGCTAGCGTAGCAAGTCAGCTCTTTTAAACACCAAAGTATGACATCATTACATC
>NC_085864.1:46199344-46201844 GCF_034702125.1 Engraulis encrasicolus
AAGGACTCCTCCGCAACCCACTTTTGGGTCCCGACCCACCAGTTAAGAAACATTGCCTTAGATACAAACAATAAACCCCACCATGTGGTCTAATTGAATCTAGTGGGCATCAGCGATGTAAACCTTTTAGCTAATTTACTGCCATGAGCAGGATCCCATAGATAAGCACAAACATGGATGAGTTATGTTCCATTCATGTCATGCCCCACCAGGCACACTGCCTGCAATTGTAAAATAGGTGAAGCTCACAGAAATGTTTAATTACTAAAAGTCAATTGAAGATATTGAGTCTGCTGATGGGTTCGTTGTGATTGACAAGTGGGTGGTAACCGGACAACCCCAGCCCTGGACACACTGAAATTGTCAGACTGTGGAAGCCACCAAACATTTGTAATCAGTGTGATTTCAGTTTGGTTTCCTATAAAACTGGGGTTGGGGGAAATACAGAAAATTGTATTTATTGGTATAGGACTGTTTCACCTGAAACATATTTACGCTTACGTCCACGACACTTCCAACCAAGGTGATGGACCTTTCAAAGAGAAATCGTGGTGTGGTCAAGAAAATATGGAGCAAAAATCAGTGACTCTCTTACTGTAGTCTGTAGAAGGGGGTAGGTCTGTACACTGCCAATAAGCTCAAAAAAATACACTTTAAAATCAAAAAGCACCCAGGGTGATCGCCTTTTGAAGCTTATTGGCAGTTCGCAGACCTACCTCCTTCAACTGCCTGACACCTGCAAAAACTGTTTTTGGATGTATGCACCCTAGCCAAAACTCTTACTGTAGGCTACCACCAAGCTAGCAAGATAGTATCAGACTTTGGCCTCTTACTGGTTTCTATGTAAGGTGCCTGTCAATGAACACTTGGTGCCCCATGGCAGTAGTACAGTATTACAGAAATACCAGTTTCGCTCCCACCACATTAACCCAAGCGCCTCACATTGCCCATTTCCTGCTGACGTAAGAATGAGACATGAGACATGACCTTCGCTACTCATTTCTGTAACAGCAAACACGGGCAGGGTTGCCAGATGAGGCTGATTATTTCCGGCCCAAAAAATGCCCCAAACCCGCCTGGAAGCACTAAATCCCTCCCAATTCTGTTGATTTCTATGGACAAAAATGGGGCGTTTTTTCCTGCTAAATGCCATGTTTACCCGCAGACGGCCATCCTAAGTAGCCCAATTAGGCGGGAAACCACCCAATCTGGCAACACTGAACACGGGACCCTTACAGAGGCCTAAATCACGAGCCAAAGGGGAAGTGATACGCGTTGACTAATTGTTAGTGGGTACGAATTGTTAAACAATTTATACATGTGTCACTGCCTTTGTGCTTTCACAGTGTGTGTGTGTGCCTTACTTTACATTGTCAGGGCAAGGCAAGGCAGCTGCCTAAGGTGTGGCTCTCCTTCTCCAGGGCTGGCCTGGGGGAGAAATAGGGCCTGGGCACTTTTGGCTTAACCATGGCTTTATAAAAGAGCTGTCTGTTATTGGAATGGCAATGACCAAGTTGAAATGTATTACTAAAGGCCCTGTGCACTGTCATAGTAGTGTAGTACTATAGTAGTTAACTTTCAATACAGCGTCCCACAGGAGGTACGGTGCGCATTAAGGGTCTACAGGTGTCGCTAATAATTAGCGGCACAGAACTGACTCCATGTTTTTCACATTTCTCAAAATAGGGGCCCACGAGGGTGCGGGGCCCAACGGGAAATGCCCGCCATGCCAGATGGCCAGTCCAGCCCTGGACTCCTTCTCCTGTGCTCCAGACTTCCACATTATTTCTAGTGTTACTGGGTAATTGCTCTGACGCTTTTCAAAATAAGGCTAAATCTAATACTCACCTCCCTCTGCTGCAACCTGAGCTACTGCAGCTCTCCAGTAACACTCCATATATACGCGCACAGCATTCACACACACACTCATGCACACACATGAACGGACACGAAGACAGACAGACACACACACACACACCCGAGAGGCAGAGGCACACATACACACACGTAGACACAGACACACACACACTACAGACACGCAGACACACACACACACACACACACATACACACACGCACAGACGCACACACACACGCACAGACACACACACGCGCGAGTGGACGCTCAGACACACACACACACACAAACGGACACGCGGACACACAGACACACACATGCACGTGCAGTGTGGACACTAACTCGTGGAAAATAATCTCTCATTGCCTCCCTCTGGCACAGGGGACATGATTCATGGCCTCTCTCTCTCTCTCTCTCTCTCTCTCTCTCTCTCTCTCTCTCTCTCTCTCTCTCGCTCTCTCTCTTCCTCTCTCTCTCTCTCTCTCTCTCTCTCTCTCTCTCTCTCTCACTCAACTCTCTCTCTCTCTCTCTCTCTCTCTCTCTCTCTCTCTCTCACTTTCTGCACTATGAACAGAGAGCTTATTTCTCTCTGGCCAGGAAAAAAATCCCTCGCTCCAAAGGAATAAGCCAAGAGGTTGTAGAG
>NC_085864.1:46224344-46231844 GCF_034702125.1 Engraulis encrasicolus
CTAATTCTCGCCCTGCGATGGAGTGGAGTTGACAGCGCGTCTGATATGATGTCAGCTGTGTCACGCTTCTCAAACAGAACACAACAGGAAAAAAAAAACATCAGCTGCAGTGGCGGCGCAATTACACACAGGGCCCCAGGGTAAATAACACTGATATGCCCCCCCCCCCTCCCCCCCATACGACCTGCCAAGGTCTCAATATGGCCCCACCACCAGGGTTGCCAGATGTGTCTGATCCTTTCCAGCCCAAACAATGCTCAAAAACTCTCTGGATGCACTAAATACTATTCAGGCCGCGCCCTCCTAGAGGCGCAACACAATCGATTTGAAAGCCGATGATAATCAGGCTACTTAATACCACCCAATTTGAACCAAATTGTATTGATTTCTAAGGAAAAAATCTACAGAAAAACACGCCCAATGCCTGTGTATTGCTAGCCTGATTATCTTCGACTTTCAAATCTCTTCGAGAATTGGTTTGACCCAGAGCATAACAATTAACATTTCCCACATGGCATGGTTGACAAGCCTGCCTTGGTTTGCTAATGGTCGTTTGCTTCCCGACAAAGTGGGAGGAGTTCCGATTTTTTGGGAGATCAGAAAGCACTTACATTGCTCTTGACCTGACTAGTAGCAACACTGAAGGTGTTGCGTCACTAGGAGGGCACGGCCTGCAGTGTTGTCAGATTGGGCTGTTTCCCGCCCAATTGGTCTGCTTAGGATGGCCGTGTGCGGGTAAAAATGGCATTTAGCAGAAAAACCCGCCCAATTTTTGCCATAGAAATCAATAGAATTGGGCAGGATTCAGTGCTTCCAGGCGGGTTTTGAGTATATTTCGGGCTGGAAGTCATCTGGCAACCCTGACGACCTGGCTAGTGTATCGCCTTTTTTACCTGCAGACAGCCATCCCAAGCAACCCAATTGGGTGCCCACCACCAATATGGAAGAGCTTGGGACCCTGGGGCAAATACCCCGATCACCCCCCCTCTGTAGCTCTGCCCCTGGCCAGCTAATCATCACAGGGCCCAACACTGATACGGCCCCCTGATACGACCTGCCAAGGTCTCAATATGGCCCCACCACCAGGGTTGCCAGATGTGTTTTTACTCACAGACGGCCATCCCAAGCAGCCTAAATTGGGTGCCCACCGCCAATTCGGAAGGGACCTGGGCACTGGGGCAAATACCACGATCACCTCCCCCCTGTAGCTCTGCCCCTGGCCCTGGTCAGCTAATCGTCAGCTGCTTGTCAGCGGGCGGCTGAATCGAATGGGCACGCCAAAACAAAAGAGCTCTAATTGAATCAGTCTGAATGACTCTGGCGGGGCCCCACTAGTGACAGCAGCCGGGGGAATCCTCCTACACGATAATTACAAGTGTCCTGGGGACAGATGATTGGCCCGTGTGACGCGCAGGGTTGGCATATCAGGACAGGGGACAGAGAGAGGGGGGGAGTGGGAGAGAGAGAGAGAGAGAGGGGGAGGGAGAGAGAGAGAGAGAGAGCGGGTGGGGAGTGGGAGAGAAGGAGAGGGGGAGGGAGGGAGTGGGGGATAGAGATAGAGAGAGAAGGAGGGTGAAAGAGGGAGGGAGAGGGAGAGAGAGGGAGGGAAAGGAACCGAAAAGAGGGGTTGGCATATCAAGACAGGGGACAGAGAGAGGGAGGGAGGGTGAAAGAGGGAGAGAGAGGGAGAGAGAGGGGGGGGGGGGGTGGGAGAGAAGGAGAGGGGGAGGGAGAGAGAGAGAGAGAGAGAGGGAGGGAGGGAGGGAGTGGGAGAGAGAGAGGGGGGAAAAGGGAAAGAGGCATTGGCATATCAGGACAGGGACAGAGAGAGAGAGGGAGTGGGGGAGAAAAAGAGAGAGAGGAGGGGGGAGACAGACAGACAGACTGATATACATACTCTGGCATGACTGAGAAAGAGAGAAGGAAAGAGAGAACATTCGGAGAGAGAGAAGGGAGAGAAAGGACAGGGACAGAGAGAGGGAAGGAGAACCGTAGCGGGAGGGAGGGAGAGGGAGAAACAGAGACAGAGGGAAACTGACAGGCATACACTGGCACATCACGACAGAGAAAGAGAGAACATTGGGAGAAAGAGGTGGGAGAGAAAGGACAGAGACACAGAGAGAGAGAGAGAGAGAGAGAGAGAGAGAGAGAGTGAGGGAGAGAGAGATAACAAAGGACAAAGAGAAAGAGATAGACTGACAGTGACAGGCATATATTGGCGATGGGGGGGGTGCATGAAAACAACAGAATAGAGAAAGAGACAATGAAATAAGGAGACTGACATTAGTATGGGCGCACACAGTGTTGCCAGATTGGGCTGTTTCCCGCCCAATTGAGCTGCTTAGGATGGCCGTGTGCGGGTAAAAATGTAATTTAGCAGAAAAACCTGCCCCATTTTCCCCATAGAAATCAATAGAATTGGGCGGAAGTTTGTGCTTCTAGGCGGGTTTTGAGCATTTTTTGGGCTGGAAAATATCAGACTCATCTGGCAACCCTGGACGCACATTGCATTGATAGAGGAAGAGAAGATAAAACATTGGCAGGCATGTACCGCCGGGACAGAGAGGCCGAAAGAGGTGTTTAAGCGACAAGTGAGGCTCAGATGAAGAGATAGATAGGCCTATCTTATGTATACTGTAGCCTCTATTTTCTTTAAACTGTGACGAAATTGTCATCCTGTGCTTTGTCACATTAGTCAGAGTTTGTTGAGTTTGTCATAGTTTGTTGTCAATGCATACCAAGAATCTTTTTTTATTATGTATGCCTACTCGGACCTAGCCAGACCGTGCCCTCCTAGTGACGCAACAGCTTCAAAGAGAATTGAAAGTCGATGATAATCAGGCTAACTTGGACCTGCAATATACTGTACTGTAGGTTTATATTTGCACACGGTGCACCCATTACTTGTTTTGTTGTAATTTTGTATCTTTTTCATTTTAGTCAGCTTTTTATCTTATTGTAAGACCAATTCCTGTCCAGGGACTACAGATGAAAACTTGTGGCTATAATCTATCTAATCTAAATAAATTAATCAATCAGTCATTAAAACATTAAACTTTGCATTGATAATGATTATCAATCAGATGTACTGTGCAACAGGGCACCAAATTGAATACTTTTGTCTACTTTTTTGTGGTGGGTATACTGTATATTTGAGCATTTTTTGAAGTGGGTATACTGTATATATATTTGTGCTATTCTAAATAATGGATCAATCAATTTTAAGTGGGTATACTGAAATCCCTGAAATTTTGAAGTGGGTATACTCCGTATTCCCGCATTCTATGTAAACTACACCACTGCACCCGGCCCTGTTCATTTGTGATGAAGATTGTAATGGTCTGGCTTTGTTTGCGTGCTCTGCCCTCAGAAAAGTGTCCCCCTTTGGCAGATTGGAGAAGCGTTACATGGAGTTGGGGCACGCTTTTCTTAGCAGTCTCCCACATAACAGGTATTGGCATTGTCTGTGTGTCTGTCAACAGGCTTTTGTGTGTGTGTGTGTGTGTGTGTGTGTGTGTGTGTGTGTGTGTGTGTGTGTGTGTGTGTGTGTGTGTGTGTGTGTGTGTGTGTGTGTGCGTGCGTGCGTGCGTGCGTGCGTGCGTGTTTGTGTGTGCGCTCGCGCGCGCGTGTGTGTGTGTGTGTGTGCAAAATTTGTTTCAGTGTGTGTGTGTGTGTGTGTGTGTGTGTGTGTGTGTGTGTGCGTGTGTGTGTGTGTGTGTGTGTGTGTATTTGTCTTGCCGGGTCCTGGAGATTTATGGGGTCCTGGTCAAACTTCCTCTGCACATAAGTAAAGTCACATGGAGCAGGGGTGTGGTAGTCACATGGATATTGAGCATAGACATGGAATGCGTTACAATATGCGACCTTGCCTCCTCCACTTGTGCTTGTCTCCTCGTACCAATAAGTAATATGTCATGATGACATCACTGACAACAGCATTATCTTTCAATATCTTGCAAAAGCTCAATTGTACTGTAAAGTCTTTTTCTCATTTGCAATTGGGATGGTGAATGAAAAACAGTCCCTCAAAAGTTGTTGTGGCTAGGTTGACAGCTGGGAAACTTTATCGTTTTCTCCACGGAGGAGGGGCCACGAGGCGGGACGAGGAGACAAGCACAAGAGGAAGAGACGAGGTCGCATATTGTACGGCAGGGGTCCCCAAACTAAGGCCCTGGGGCCGGATGCGGCCCGCCACGCCCCTTTGACCGGCCCTCCATCTCTCTGCACCTCACCATTTGAACTGCCCCAAAGACGCAATCCTATCTTGTCTTGATAGTTTCTCATCTCACTGTAATATAAATAGGTCTACACACATATAAATAGGCCTACTATTTCTATTGTATCACTCATAAACTGTCAATCACCACAGTTTTCTAACCTTTCCTTGCTATTTTTACATGGTTATTAGAAATTAAAAGGAATACCTGTGGTATTTCAAATTGAAAGACATGTGAAGTACTCACTTCTTTTGCAAATCACTTGTAATGATGAACTATTTTGTGTTAGAATTTATGATTATAACAGGCAGTGGCCTAGTATAAAGCCCACATGATTGATCCCGGCCCCTGATCACAGTCTGGAACGATAATGTGGCCCCCAGAGAAAAAAGTTTGGGGACCCCTGATTTAACGCACTCATTGTGGTTCCCAAACTGGGAGTTGGGTTACTGACAAAAGGAACTTGTACTGTATGAACCAGTGTTCTTTTTTATCGTTAATAGATGAACGCATTTACTATCCTGTGGATCTCTAGCAATATTAGCGGACAAAGTATTATTGGTATTAATAAACTATTAATGGCCATTGGTAATTTTTTTGTCCATTAATATTGCTTTTTAGTATTGCTATTGATTTTCATTTACTGCAATAGTTTGTCCACTAATACTGCTAGAAGTCCATTGCTAGGCTAACGGTAGGGACACATAGGAGGCGAAGCGAGCGAAGCGAAGAGAGACGAAATTCAACCGTCATCAGGTCGTCGCAGCGAATCAAATGGATTGGAACAGTTATGTTGTTGATTTGATTGGGCCGCGGCAGGCAAATTTGCTCCTCATTTGCATAACATTAAACTTTCTTTAATAATTTTGCTTCGCTTCGCTCCTGTTCGCTTGCTTTCGCTTGCCTTCGCCTCTCTCATAGGAATGAATGGCGAAGTTGGCTTCGCTTGGCCAAATTCGCGTCTATGTGTCCCTACCGTTAGACTGTGGCCTAAAAGAAAACCGGCAGTGGAAAAGAGCCTTTTGTCCCGGACCCAGTCAAAGTTATCAGCAACCCTTGTCCACTGCCTGTTCATTTCTCAGGGACGGGGCCTCTGACAGTTTTGGCTGGGTCCGGGACAAAGACATATGAAAGGGCCCCAAACCCAAAACATATAATGCAATGACGATCCAATTCTAACCCCCCAACCGCCCCCCCCCCCCCCCCCCCCCCCCCCCCCCCCCCAACCATCCCTGACGGCTTCCCTACCCAGGGAGAGGGCTCACATCTGGGGCTGTGGTTGGCAGGCGCCAGCCCTCCCCTGGAGCCAACAACACAGACAGACACACAGCACAACACAACTCAGCCCAGCACAGCCAAGAAGCCAGCACAGACAGACAGCCATCCAGCCGTCCAGCAAAGCACAGCGATCCAGTCAGACACCAGTCCAGCAACCTCCAGACCTCACCCACAACACCCGACAAATTCATTACCGGTAATTCATACAACGTACAACAGCCTGCCTTAGCTGCTTTGAAAAAAAAAGAAATACTGTATTTGTGTGCAAGCGTATGGCGTCAAAATAAACAGCAAAATAGAAAAAAAAGTTGCATTCTACAAAGAAAGGCCAGTCATTCTGTTTCTTCAATTTGTTTAACATCCTTTCAAACAATTGGACCAAGAGTATTTTGTACTTCGTACTTTCCCGGTGTCAGCATTTAGGCTGTCAGGATAGACAGACACACAGCACAGCACAACACAACTCAGCACAGCACAGTCAAGAAGCCAGCACAGGCAGCCATGCATGCAGCCATCCAGCAAAGCACAGCCAACCAGCCAGACAGACAGGGAGTATTGGACCAGTTTTCACCAGTCCAGTAACCTCCAGCAAAGCACAGCCAACCAGCCAGACAGCCAGTTTTCACCAGTCCAGTAACCTCCAGCCTTCACCTAACACAACACCCAACAAATTCATTAATTCATACAGCTTACAACAGCCTGCCTTAGCTGCTTTGAAAATAAAATAAAAACTAAATACTGTATTTTATGTGCAGGCGTATGGCGTCAAAATAACACCCATCTAATTGAGAATCAAAATCCAGAAAAAAACAGCAAAAAAAAGTCGCATTCTACAAAGAACAGACTTGTGATTCTGTTCTTTCAATTTGTTTAACATTCTTTCAAACAATTGGACCAAGAGTACTTTGTACTTTCCTGGACTCAGCATTTAGGCTGTCAGGGGTGAGGCGAGCAAGGCAAGCACCTAAACGAAATAATCAAACAGGGCAATAAAAAACAGTACTGCTGATCATCACTGATGCAATATTGAGACATTCCTCATCCACCCTCCTCATCATTGTGGTTGTTGCTGTCATCGTCATTGTCGTCATCATCATCAGCATCATCAGGAGATTAACTTAAATCATTCTTCACCAGAACACCTCTTATTGACAATTGCCCTCTTACCTTATCCTTTATTAATTTATTTATCATCACAATACATTTTATGGTCATGTGCATAGAAATGGGTCTTTGATTTTCTGACTGACAGACTGGAATATGTTAGAGCCAGTAATGGACAGTCATCTACCATTAGCATAAACAGGGGGGTTCCTCAGGGGAGTGTTTTATCACCTTTACTGTGCATACTCTACAGGAATGACTGTGAGCCACACCCCTGAATGTTCTGTTTTAAGTTTGCTGATGATACTGCGATAGTGGGTTTCTTAACGGGAGATGAAACTGGCTACAGACAAGAGGTAGACCAGTTCTATACATGGTGCACTGAAAATTCTTTAATTTTAATTGTTTCAAAACCAAAAGAAATGGTTATACATTTTAGAGAAATTCCAACACTTGAACCAATTAATGTACATGGGAATGATATTGAAACAGTAGAGGAGTACAAGTATCTAGGTACTATTATAGATAATAAGCTTACATGGAAAGAAAATACTCTTGCAAAATACTTTAAAAGCAAAGATACTTTATTTTTTAAGTAAACTGCGTAGCTTCAAGGTTGATACAGTGATTTTAAGATTGTTTTATTTAACTTATATACAAAGTGTGGTCACCATTGCCATTCAGTGTTGGGGAGGTGGTCTTTCTGTTAAAACACAGACACATGCTGGACAAAGTCACACACTTAGGCTGTAAAATAACTGGAACAGAAGTTAAAAGTATCAGGCAAATCTCTGATGAGTACACTACCAGCTTGGCCTTAAAAATAGTAGATGATCCATCCCACCCCCTTTTCTTTGAATACTCCCTCCTCCCATCTGGACTTAGATACAGGTTACCCGGT
>NC_085864.1:46236844-46239344 GCF_034702125.1 Engraulis encrasicolus
GTAGCAGTGTTTCTCAACCTTTTTTGGACAAGGCACCCTTTCAATTCATGAAAAATTTCAAGGCACCCCAAACCAACAAGTCGTAAAATGGTATCGCATCCGATACCACACAAGCTTAGAAAAGTAACACATTTGGAGACGTCACACGACCTACGTTCGAAGTTGCAGCATGAGGCGACCTATATTTACTTTATTTTATAATTGTGTGTAAATGACAGATGAAAGACTAACATTACCTTATCAATTTAGAGAAATATGTATTATATTACATAATTTATTCATCAGCCACGTTTCCGCGGCACCCCTGAGGGTGGCCTGCAGTCTCACTTGTATTCAACCAAACCGCAAGCTTCCATGTGTCGAGTACGCCATTATCTCGGATGGGGTCCCTACGTCAGGCTAGCACTTCATTATGATCACATCATTATGATATAGCACTCCGCAGCACACACGTGCCTACTGCACACAACAAAATTGCATTTATGCCTCACCCATGCAAGGGGGCAGCCCCCAGTGGCGCCCTTAAGGCAGCAGTACGGTGGGTACCATGTACCAGTACCATGCTCAGAGTACCTCAGTCGTATAGGTGGATGCACTGGATTTTTACACCCACCACCTCCCTGGCCCTGACGCCCTAACCGCTTACCCATGACTGCCCAGAGTCACAACACTAAAAACACACAGTCTAACATACAGGCACGGATGTAACATACAGGCACGTATGGGTCCATCGCTAGCGCAGCTGAAGCAGCAAGAAACCTCACCAAGCAGGAAGTGCCAAGTAAGAAGTGCCCTGAGAACCAGTTCCTCAACGACCCCCCTCCTCTCTGCCCCGCAGTGCAGAGGCCTCATGTGACATGAGGACACACACATGAAGGCAAACAGAGACCTGTAGGTTGGCCACCTTTGACTGACAGAACAAAAACATTATGTGGCTCAGCAAAAATAATCACACGTTGGAGAAAAAGTATAGACGAGTCAATCAAGAAACACCTTAGTCAGGGATTCCATTTCCTCACAGTGAAAAAAAAATCCAACTCTGTATGAAATGTCCGTTTGTTCATGGTAAAGCTGACTACATGGTTTTCCAAAATGTACAAATGTGCTTTAAGTCATTGCAAAGTTGGTGTTTACAGTTTTTCTCGATTGCCTACACACAATTTTCGGAATCGGTCTTCGAATTCTCAAAACTCTACACACAAATCTCCAAACCTCACACACAACGGGCCAAACTCTTCACTACCTCTGAAAAATGCACGTCTTGTCTCAAAACAATGTACTCTCTTCTAAAAACCTCATTTTGTCGTCAAATGACACACACAGACAGTCACTACAATACACATTTGCAGACCAATTAAAACACTGTTGGGCACAGGGTAAAACTAATTTCTCCCAGTAACTTGGGCTTTTTTTTGTTCTGGATTGCATGGATACTGTGACATAAGTTGGAAGAACTTCATTCCCACAACACACAAACAGAAACAGAAAGATTTTTATGTCTTTTTCACAAAAACAACACAAAGATAAACCCCACTGCCTATTTGGCAGTACAAAAAACCCATTACATTACTGTATGGCCTATTGCTATGAAAAAAAAACTCTATACTCAACTTGAAACACAGTAGAAACGTATTTTCTTCAGTGTTCTACTTACTAAAGAGGGTATTTTTCTGTAGTAAAATACTGAAGTATTGTTTTTAGACTCGGAGTACACAGACGTGTATAGATTTTACATATTTTTTTAAAAATATTTAAACATTGCACTAATGTATTGTAAAATATTGGGTAACCACATGAAAGTTATGTCTTGTATAACATATTTTTGAGTTCAAAAACTAAACAAATGGGTTTTCTCCTTGCATCCACTCATTTTTCATCAATATGACATGCAATGTGTGTCCTTATGGGGTGATGATTTCAGATTGTAAACCGGTATGAAGAGAGTTTGCCCATGTGATGAGGAAGTGAACATAGTATTGCAGTTGATTGTAGTGTTGTGAATGATAGTGTGTTCCATGAGAAACCCAGTGTTTTTCTTTATGAAAATTGAGTGTAATCCAGAGAATTGTGTGTAATGGTGTGAAAAGAGTGTGTTTTAAAACTGGAATTTGAGTGTTAAGTAGGAATTGTGTTTAGTGTTCAGTGACATTGGTTAGGGGAGTTGGGAAATGGGTGAGATGTTCCGAGAATTGTGTGTGAAGTACCAGAACTTGTGTGGAGGCAATCGAGAAAAACTGTAAAGGTGCACTGTGTATGATGGTGGCCAGAGTAGGTATTGCAGCTATGCTGCTCATTGAAACTGTGCTATCTACTGCCGAATTTGATCTTTTCACGAGTATTTAGAATGAACTAATATTTAGTAGTATGACTAATGTACAGTAGGTTTTGCAGCTAAAATGTCTATTTCTGGATATGCAAAAATGGCCAACAATAAAAAACAACCCCCTTTTCATGTATGAAAAGTGCTATTTTCCCAGTCATAATGAATACTTAGAATTTG
>NC_085864.1:46254344-46259344 GCF_034702125.1 Engraulis encrasicolus
AACTTAAATCCTGGTTTTTCCGAAAATGTCCTTCCTGCTTCCTGAAATCGTGTCAGATCAAACAAAGTCCAGACCATGGATACGAAATGGAAATGGTAGTATTATGGGATGGTCAGGACCAGGCTACCTGGCTAGTAGCAACTCCGAAGGTGTTGAGTTGAGTGCGTGGCCTGGCTAGGCAGAGGTGTCAGAAGTAAAAGTAAAAGTAAAAAAAAGAAACACGGTTTCCTTCCCACACAAGTAACTTATCTGAGTAAACAGTATATCTGTGTACTCGTCTTACGATCAGCTAACTGCTAACTGTGGTTGGATCAAGTTTGTGGTGGGTCCTTGATAGGTTTTCAGTGTTTTTCAGTAACAATACAGTCTATCTATCCCATTCGTTACAATGGAGTAAATGGTGTAACAGCTATGTAATGCCATGTGCTAGTGTTGTAATTACACCACAAAAGTACTTTTACTTTTACTTTTGACACCTCTGTGGCTAGGTGGTCGTAGGGAAAGGCATAGAGGTATAAGAGCAATTCTCAAGGATTATCTGACAGTAGATCTTGTTATCACATCTTTGAATGAGACTCTTCGACACTTCATGTACACAGCACAAAAATTACCGTACGTATTTGTAAGAAAGGCTTCAGAAACATAACTGCCATACGAAGAAAAAAAGCAGTTGCGGCCTACTTTGGCAAATTCAGTTCGACCTTTAAATTTGCATAAAAATATTTTTTCCTCATGATTAAATCTCTTGCTTCTTGCTATTAATGCAAATAAAAGCATTAGGCCTACCAAAAACATACTTTACTGGGCAGTATTACAACCTCTGGGATCTAAGCATGTCTACAGATTTACTGCACTTTGCTTTCACGGAAGTCCCTTCAACAAATTTGTTTCCATCCATTTAGCGTAGTGTGCTATTTTGTCCTGGTAGACAACACTCCTCAGACAGGTAAAAGGAACTAATTAATGAATGGCCTGGTTCATGCCCTTTGGTAAAAAAGCAAAACAACACGTGCTAGAATGTTTAGCAAGTACGTAAAAAAAAAGGCTGGGGTTCTCCCCGCCCTGGGGGACCACATGTATGAATCCCGGTAGTCAGGGTTGCCAGATGTGACTGATTATTTCCAGCCCAAAAAATGCTCAAAAAACGCCTGGAGGGAAAAAAATAATGCCCAATCTGAACCAAATTCCATTGATTTTTTCATGGCCATAAATCTACAGAAAAACCTGCCCGATGCCCCTTTTTACCCGCAGACGGCCATCCTGAACAGCTCAATTGTGTGGGAAAATGTCCAATCTGGCAACAGGAGGAGGCTACCTCAACTTGACACTACCTACAAACATCTCTCTCTCTCTCTCTCTCTCTCTCTCTCTCTCTCTCTCTCTCTCTCTCTCTCTCTCTCTCTCTCTCTCTCTCTCTCTCTCTCTCTCTCTCTCTCAGCTCTCTTTCTCTCCTTTCTCTGCTCCTGTAGCATAGGCAGGGGCATATTAGGCTAACACACAAAACCATGTCTCTGTCTCTGTCTCTGTGTCTCTCTCTCTCTCTCTCTCTCTCTCTCTCTCTCTCTCTCTCTCTCTCTCTCTCTCTCTCTCTCTCTGCTGTCTCTTCATCATAGCCCCCATGATCACCCCATCCAGCCGTGTGTCAGAGCGCGCTGAGGAATCACCCCAGTAGCGTGGGGCGACCTTGAGAGCTCGTAAATTCACTTCCCTCAGGGAGGAGGTCTATAGAGAGAGAGGGGGTACATGGAGAGAGAGAGGGGGGGGGAGACAGAGAGAGAGAGAGAGAGAGAGAGAGAGAGAGAGAGAGAAAGAGAGAGAGAAAGAGAGACACAGAGAGAGAGAGAGAGAGAGAGAGAGAGAGAGAGAGAGAGAGAGAGAGAGAGAGAGAGAGAGAGAAAGAATGGGAGAAATGGGGAGGGGAAGAGAGAGAGAATGAGAGAGAGGGGAGGAGAGAGAGAGAGAGAAAGATTCAGAATTAGACAAAGATAGATAGAGAGAATGAGACAGCGATTGGCATAGAGATAAAAAACAAATGAAAGAGAGAGGGGGGGGGGGGGATGAAAAAAGAGAGATAATTGTTAGAGAGATAGATAAAAGATAGAAAATGAAAGACAGACAGCATGGAGAGAGAGAGAGAGAGAGATGAGAGGATGAGCTGCAGTTGAAGGGGCACGACCCCACAGTCACTCCTCTGTGTGATGACAGATAGGATGATGGAGACAGAGGAGAGGAAGAGCTAGTGAGGAGGAGGAGGAGGTGGGGGGGGGAAGGAGGAGGGGAAGACAGAGGAGAGGAAGAGCGAGCGAGGAGGAAGAGGAGGAGGAGGAGGGGGGGGAGGGGAAGACAGAGGAGAGGAAGAGCGAGCGAGGAGGAGGAGGAGGAGGGGGGGGGAAGGAGGAGGGGAAGACAGAGGAGAGGAAGAGCGAGCGAGGAGGAGGAGGAGGAGATGTGTGTGGTGAGGAGGAGGAGGAGGAGGAGGAGATGTGTGTGGTGAGGAAGGAGGAGGAGGAGGAGATGTGTGTGGTGAGGAAGGAGGAGGAGGAGATGTGTGTGGTGAGGAAGGAGGAGGAGGAGATGTGTGTGGTGAGGAAGGAGGAGGAGGAGATGTGTGTGGTGAGGAAGGAGGAGGAGATGTGTGTGGTGAGGAAGGAGGAGGAGGAGGAGATGTGTGTGGTGAGGAAGGAGGAGGAGATGTGTGTGGTGAGGAAGGAGGAGGAGGAGATGTGTGTGGTGAGGAAGGAGGAGGAGGAGGAGATGTGTGTGGTGAGGAAGGAGGAGGAGGAGATGTGTGTGGTGAGGAAGGAGGAGGAGGAGATGTGTGTGGTGAGGAAGGAGGAGGAGGAGATGTGTGTGGTGAGGAAGGTAGATCGAGGAGGTAAGAGGCCAGGACAGAGCAGGGCAGGAGGGAATCTCTCCACAGAACCTCCTCTTCCTCCTTCCTGCCTAATCCTCCACCTCCTCATCATCATCATCCTCTTCCTCCTTCCTGCCTACTCCTCCTCCTTCCTGCCTCCACCTCCACCTCCTCTTCCTGCCCAATCCTCCTCATCCTCCTTCCTGCCTCCTCTTCCTCCTCCTCCTCCTGCCTGTCTACTGTCTACTCCTCCTCCTCCTCCTTCCTGCCTAATCCTCTTCCTGCCTGTCTACTCCTCCTCATCATCCTCTTCCTCCTACTCCTCCTTCCTGCCTATTCCACCTTCTCCTCTTCCTGCCTGTCTACTGTCTACTCCTCCTCCTCCTCCAGCTCCTCCTCCTCCTGCCTGTCTACTGTCTACTCCTCCTCCTCCTCCTTCCTGCCTAATCCTCTTCCTGCCTGTCTACTCCTCCTCATCATCATCATCCTCTTCCTCCTTCCTGCCTCCTCCACCTCCTCCTCCTCCTCCTTCCTGCCTATTCCACCTTCTCCTCTTCCTCACCAGAAACACACCTCCTCTGCACCCTCCCTCCACCTACAGCTACACATCTCCCCCATCATCCCTCGTTCCTGTTTGTTTTATCACCTACCCTTCCCGACCCAGTGGAGGAAAACACACACACACACACACACACACACACACACACACACACACACACACACACACACACACACACACACACACACACACACACACACACACACACACACACACACACACACACACACACACACACACAGCAGCAGGCTTTAGCCACAACGCTTTATACAAACACGACAAACACAAATTATTTATATACATTTAATCCTGGTGTGCAATCATGTTTCCTGCAGAAATTTCAACTGTGCCCTTGAAGTGTGAAACTATTCTCTGTGGAGGAAATACGAAAATCTTCCCAATAGACGCCACATAAACTAGTAGGCCTACTCTGGAAAAGTTTGGGGAACCACCAATTTAGCTAATGCCACTGTTAGCGTGACGGTGCTAACCTTACCCACCACATGGCCTCTCTCTCTCCGGGCTAAGCAGCCCTCAATGTCATGACCTCCACCATAGCCCGGAGCCAAAGAGCACCATGAATTTAGCTTTAGGAGGCTAGCAGTATACCCTTAGGATCGCCACCTTTGTCTAACAAAAATCCTGGACATTTCAAAGTCAAATGGACCTTTCTGTTTGTACGCTATGTCATCATCCATCTAGTCTCCATGACAGTTTTTTTTTTTTACTATGGCAGATTTGACACACCCGAGCCTGGTGTGGGAAAAATATGGAACACCTCATTGTCATGGGTTGGGTTGAACGTCCTCCACCCAAAAAAGTTTGTATTTCTTAGATGCAATTTCCTGCATTTTCACCAAATTGTGTCAATAATACGAAATCATACTTTTGTCGCTTTATACAGGACGATTCGATAACACTTTACAATAACTATCCAAAAAAAGCTTTATAATCACTTTATAAATAATTAACTAATTATCAAAAAAATTTTTACAAATGTTTATAAATGGGCAAGAAATGCTATGTTAACACAACAGACACAGGACAGTCTTATCAGTCCTGGAAGTTTATCCTTCAAAGACCAGAAGGCATGAAACTACATGAAACTCACACAGTAGAAGGAGATTCCCTCTCCACTGTGCTGTCGTAGTTTGGTTCTTACTCATTTACAAACATTTGTAAATGCTTTGATAAATGTTAATTATAATGACATGTTAATAAAGTGTTTATTAAACTTTTTTGGGTAGTTATATTAAAGTGTTACCGACGATTCCGTATTTCAAGGGGCGGTTGGCAACCCTAACCTACACTCAGTGTGGGAGAATAGGAGCTGAGGTACCAAGCAAGCCGTAATAAATATAATGAATGCCTGAGTACGTACCTTGACCTGCCTTAGGAGACGGGTGGTTGGTGTGGGGAGTGGATCGTGTGGGGCTAACAGTGTACGCTCAGAGTAGGGTCCGTGTGGGAGATTATTTGCGGAGGTGCTGAGGTGTGGAGCATGCCTTAATAAATATAATGAATGGCTGCCTACCTTGACCTGCCTTTTTAGAAAGAGGGGTGAGGTGGGAGGGTGTGGCGGTGGTG
>NC_085864.1:46269344-46271844 GCF_034702125.1 Engraulis encrasicolus
ATAAAGGGTGGAAAGCAATATAAAATCTGTGGCTATGGAACACCTGAAAGGCTAGTGACTCGGGAAGACCACTAGCCACAGTGACCGGTGGGTGAAAAAGTTAATGTCAAGCCCTGGCTCCCCACGCACTGTAGGAGGTGGGAACAACCTCCCCAGGTGAAGGGCAATGGGTTCGTATTGGCTGCATTGGGATCTCTAAGCTGTAGGCAGGGCCACTGACAGCTTTCGCTGGGCCCAGGACAATGTTGCCTGAGAGGGCCCTCTACCTAATACATACAATGTAATGGGACTCCAATTCTGGGCCCTCTGTCTCTCTGGACCCCCCCCCCCCCGGTCGACGGGCCTGAAAGCGTTGGTATTGACTGTGTCTCTGTTTGCTTATGGGATGAGGAGGTGGGGACAGATGATTGTAGACAGAGACACACTAATCCTACCTGGACAATGCATGGGCACACACACACGCGCACACACACACACACACACACGCGCGCGCGCGCGCGTGCGCACGCACGCACGCACGCACGCACGCACGCACATACACACACACACACACACACACACACACACACACACACACACACACACACACACACACACACACACACACACACACACACACACACACACACACACACACACACACACACAGAAACACATACACACAGACTTAATACATGCATGCACTAACCCGGTGCTGACATACCCAATCACACATAAACAATGCTGTATGTTGTGGCCACAATGTCCTATGCTAATCCAGATGAAACATCAACATACATGTCATTGCATGCAGGTCACTATGGGGTAGGGCTGTGATCAGCATTGTGTGTGTGCGTGCGTGTGTGTGTGTGTGTGTGTGTGTGTGTGTGTGTGTGTGTGTGTGTGTGTGTGTGTGTGTGTGTGTGTGTGTGTGTGTGTGTGTGTGTGTGTGTGTGTGTGTGTGTGTGTGTGTGTGTGTGTGTGTGTGTGCGTGCGAGACAGAGTTTGTCTGTGTGTGTGTACGCGTGAGCGCATTACATTAAGCCCAAATACAAAACACTGTACAATACATGAAAACACACACACACACACACACACACACACACACACACACACACACACACACACACACACACACACACACACACACACACACACACACACACACACACACACACACACACACACACACACACACAATTCCTTGTAACGATGTCCGGCCTACATTAATATTTTGATGCAAAGCTCAGTGTTTCATCCTGTCAAAGATAGGTGTGTATGCTCTATTTGCCTGGTCAACCGTATGGGCATCCCCAGGCCAGGTCAACATGGAGTTAAGCTGCGATCAACATTGCGAATGCGTGTGTGTGTACAGTACACATGGCATTAAGCCCAAATACACTTCACATAATCCCCGGTTGTCAATGCTTCACGCAACCAAGCATTGGACAAAGCATCTTTGAATCCCTATTCCAGTTATGTGTGTATTTTCAGGATTTACGGATTCTAGGGATCCATATTGATTTTCGCTTGTTAAAATCTCATCAGTGATCGACCGCTGGTGGTCTCGATCTAAGAGCAGGGGTTTTAGTGCTCGTGTTGATTTGTCATCATGTCACACGATGCATTTAAAAAAAAACTCTGTATGTACGTACACAGTGTGTGTGTGTGTGTGTGTGTGTGTGTGAGAGAGAGAGAGAGAGAGAGAGAGAGAGAGAGAGAGAGAGAGAGAGAGAGAGAGAGAGAGAGAGACAGAGAGAGAGACAGAGACAGAGACAGAGAGAGAGCCTTAGGTCTTCATAGGACCAAATTGCAATACCTACATTTATTTTTCAGTCCACATTTTCCAACTATTCAGTTATAAATTAGGTCATTATATCAATGGGAGCTCTTTAAGGAGGTGGGAAGTGTAAGGTATATGGCAAGTGGATATAGCCAGTTTATCGACTTCAGATTATAGTAATAGGGCTCACACACACACACACACACACACACACACACACACACACACACACACACACACACACACACACACACACACACACACACACACACACACACGCACGCACGCACGCACGCACGCACACACACACACACACACACACACACACACACACACACACACACACTCATGCACAGTGCACCTTGATTAAAATCTATTAATTATGTATTTCTCCTCTCATGTCTACTTGGCATACGATGATTAAATAAATCACTGTAAAGTGCAGCGCAGGCTCTGGTTACGTGCTGCAAGTGCTGATGATGGTGAGTTGGACATTTTATCCCTATATATTATATGGTTGTGACGTCATCGATCGAATGCTCCATTCATTTCAACGGGGCTCCCCAACGTTCGCACGTCTGTTATTTTTCGATAACGGACGGGTTGGTCTATAACAGACCGCTGTCAATGGCAACAAGACTTTTCACTGCTAAAGCGACTTTTCAACAAGACTCTAATCAGCTGCTGTGATAGACAACACCTGTTGTCCTGGCTACCTAGCTGTTAGCGGTGTTCCAC
>NC_085864.1:46279344-46281844 GCF_034702125.1 Engraulis encrasicolus
TAGATTTGCAAGGGCCCTTTGCGGCCACTTTTCTGTGTGGGAATGAATGTTACGGACGTTGACAAAAGGGCCCTTCAGGCTTTTAGTAAGAGTAGCCTAAGAGAGAGCTGCCACCACCACCACTGAGCTAAACTACATCCTGCCGGAGGGTTCCGGAATGTGGCGATGCAGCATGTGACCCTGTAGACATGTAAAGTGACGGCCTGATTGCCGTGGTAATAACCCACAGGTATTCACCTCATGACTTCAAACGTGATGACTAAAAACAAGTATCACATGTCCAAAGTGACTTCACATGAGTATAATAAAAAATTAAACGAAGTGTGAAATTCAATTGTTAACACTAGTATTATTGGTTTTCTGCATTGTTCTGTTGATGCATAAACGAATATAAAAATATAGCTGCAAGCAGCAATGCGGGGCCAAGCAGTAAACTTGCCAAAGTCGCCACGGCAACAGAAGGGACTGCAGCGCCCCCTTTGGCCCAAAATGTTGGCAATGTTGGTGTGCATTCCTTGGAGGGGAGTGTGATCACATAATCCAAGTTTAGTTTGAATCCGTTGAAGAGCTGCTGAGATATGAGCTCACTTTCTGTTACCTAGGGTTAGAGAGTTTGAGCATGGGGTCTGGATGTTTTAGTGGGAGGTCATGGGATGGACTAGTATGTGTGCAAAAAATCCTAACAGAATCTGACTAACGGTTGCTGAGATATGACCTCACTTCCTGTTTTGCCACCTTTATGACAATTTTGATTGGCTGTCACCAGCAAACGATAAGAGGTGTCCAAAATTCTTTAAATACCCTAAAGCATATCAGTCCCAAGATGAAGTGTACCCTTTTGTAGGGCATTCTGACCAAAATTGTGGGATAAGTAGCATTTTTATTGAATTTCACAAAATTCAAAATGGCGGACTTTTTTCTTCTGTTTGACATGAAGTCATATAGTGCGTTGGATTCGGCTTGGCCCAAGGATTCTAGTGATAGTATTATTTTCAAAATTAGGCATACAGTGTAAACGCTACAGGCAAAAATGTAGCTAAAAATTTGACCTGTTGGTGGCGCTACAGAGTTTGAGCTGGGGATCTGATTTTCTTTGTGGTAGGTCTTGGGATGGACTACTATTTGTGTACAAAATCCCAGACTAATTCGACAAACGGTTGCTGAGATATGACCTCACTTCCTGTTTTGCCACTTTTACAACAATTTTGATTGGCTGTCACGGCTGAACGATAAAAGATATCCAATATTCCTTGAGACCCCATGTGTAACTCAGTCCAGAGATACTATATACCAAGTTTCGGGCGAATTGGTCAAAAATTGCGGGAAAAATAGCATTTTTATTGAATTTTACAAAATTCAAAATGGCGGGAAAACTATCCTGGCGGAAAATGACGTCATAGAGTGCGTTGGATTCGTCTTGGTCCAAGGATTCCAGGGATACCAAGTTTATGAAAATTGGCCCAGCGGTTCAAAAGTTACAAGCAGAAATGTACCTGCAACTTTGACCTGCTGGTGGCGCTAGAGCGTTGGGATTGGAGACCTATAAATCGCTGTGGGTAATGCTGAGACTGTCCCTCATGTGTGTGCCAATTTACAGCATTTTCCTACCTACGGTTCTATGGGCTGCCATAGACTTGCTAAGGAGAAGAAAGGTGCCTAGATAATAATAATAATAAGCAGAAAACCTACTAACTCTATAGGGGCCTTCGCCAGCTTCGCTGCTTGGCCCCTAATAATACTCATGTTTTTCATCTAGCTCTCCTATATTGTATTCTCTCTGAAAGCATACGGCTATGTCCAGATGAGGACTTCACCAAATATGAATATAACAAAATGGACATGTTTTCCTCCGTTGCTCACAATAGTCTGCCAATTTTCAGACTAGGGTCTGGATTAGACAGGACACTAGTGACAGAGCCGTTTGAAAATGGGAGCTTATAAGAATGAAAACAATGTGTGTAGAGTAGAGAAATAATTTCTTCTCTGGGGTAAAAAAACAATAGCCGAATGTGGACAGAGTTTGGGATTGCGAAGCATTTGGGATCACTTTGTGGGTGTACCTGGCCAGACTGCCAGCTTATGGGGATTTAGGGGGTGAGTCTGGGTCTGCCTGTCTGTCTGTCTGTCTGTCCACCCCTCTGGTTTTCTGTCTGTCTGTCTGTCTGTCCACCGCCTGGTCTGGTTTTCTGTCTGTGTGTCTGTCTGTGTGTCTGTCTGTCTGTCTGTCTGTGTCTGTCTGTCCGTCTGTCCGTCTGTCTGTCTGTCTGTTTGTCCACCCCCTGGTTTCCTGTCAGTCCGCTGTGTTATAAGGATGCATCTATGGGCCGCCCCATCTAAATTGCGGGCCGGTCTCCAAGGGAACAAACAAACAACTAGAAATGCACTCAGAGAGTGCAAACCTCCGCCAAGGAAGCTGAATTTGGTTGTAATATTTGTGACATGTCGTGGTGTAATCCATGCATGCCTAGACTATTTATAGGCTAGGCCTACAGTGTTCAGA
>NC_085864.1:46289344-46298803 GCF_034702125.1 Engraulis encrasicolus
TCAGTGGGGGAGACACTGAGTGCATTACAATATGCGACCTTGCCTCCTCCACTTGTGCTTGTCTCCTCGTACCAGGAAGTAATATGTCATGATGACATCACTGACCACAGCATTATATTTCGATATCTTGCAAAAGCTCAATTGTAAACTCTTTTTCTCCTTTGCAATTGGGATGGTGAATGAAAAACAGTCCCTCAAAAGTTGTTGTGGCTAGGCTGACAGCTGGGAAACTATCGTTTTCTCCACGGAGGAGGGGCCAGGAGGCGGGGCGAGGAAACAAGCACAAGTGGAGGAGGCAAGGTCGCATATTGTAACGCTCACACTGTGTAAATAATCAGCTGTGGCCCTGGTTGTGGGTGTGTTTGGCACGGCTTAAAGGGACACTCCACCCATTTTGCATTAGGCTTTCCATTGCTAGACACCCAGTCATACTTTTGAATGGTCTTGCAAAAATCTCTCAATTCCCCCTGAGATAGGAGAAACCCGCATTCATCTCTTAACACTTCCTATGTCAATGATGTAAAAATGGTCATTTTGCATCATCGACATAGGAAGTGTAAGAGAGGTGGATTTCTGTTGAGACTACAAGCCTTTTTCCCACCTTTTCAACCCCGCCCATAGGGGGTTGGACCTAATGCTCCAACAGACCTATCACAGATCAGTGTCCCAGTGCTTTTGAAATCACTGGCATTGAGGCTCCGATAAGCAGCGTTGCCAGATTGGGCTGTTTCCCACCCAATTGGGCTGCTTGAGATAGCCGTCTGCGGGTAAAAATGGCATTTTACAGGAAAACTCGCCCAATCTTTCCCATCGACATCAATAGAATTGGGCGGGATTTAGTGCTTCCAGGTGGGTTTTGAGCATTTTTTGGGCTGGAAATCATCAGCCTCATCTGGCAACACTGCCAGTAAGTCACTGGCATAGCTGGAAAGGAGAAGCTGGAGCACACTGCAGCTTAGTTTTCAAGACTTTATTTTTTGCACACACCCGACCAACGTTTCTGTGTTGCTACACCTTCTTCAGAGTCAAATGATAGCAAGAGAGAGACACACATTTCAAGACTTGACATTCACAGGTGATCCCACTTGGTTTGGCTAAATTGGTCTCATCTCATTGCAGGTAATTGACCCCACCCCCCAACACCAGGACAAGATTGCAGACAATTAGACAGAGAGGCTTCGTAGAAAGGCATTTTGGATTCATACTCTAAATTCAGTGGAGCCTCAGGGCATAAATGAGGAACACAATATGTCTTGCTCTCTGTAACAAATTGTTCCAGCATCGCGGCTGTGGTCTTGTAATAATTGTAGCTGTGGTTTTATTGACAATGTTCTTTGTGTATTGTTTTTTTCACTTTTTCATTTTGTTTTGGGAAGTTGGCAAGCTGTCTAATTGTCTACAATTTTGTCCTGGTGTTGGGGGGTGGGGTCAATTACCTGCAATGAGATCAGACCAATTTAGCCAAACCAAGTAGGATCACCTGTGAATGTCAAGTCTTGAAATGTGTGTCTCTCTCTTGCTATCATTTGACTCTGAAGAAGGTGTAGCAAGACAGAAATGTTGGTCGCGTGTGTGCACAAAATAAAGTCTTGAAAACTAAGCTGCAATGTGCTCCAGCTTCTAGTTTCCAGTGATGTCTGTCCCACTGTGATGCACCTGCAAGCAGGGTTGCCAGATGAGGCTGATGATTTCCAGCCCAAAAAATGCTCAAAACCAGCCTAGAAGCTCAAAATCCCGCCCAATTCTATTGATTTCTATGGCTAAAATTGGGCGGGTTTTTCTGCTAAATGCCATTTTTACCCGCACACGACCATCCTAAGCAGCCCAATTGGGCGGGAAACAGCCCAATCTGGCAACACTGCCAGCAAGCTGAGGGAGGGATGATGCATAGAGTCCCAAATAACTGGGTGTGGCCTGTGGAACTTGAGCATCGCAGTGCATTATGGGGATTGTTGTCACAAATCCACAAGCACTAAAAAGTCATTTTCTGCCTTTTCTTGGCCAAGAAGGCACCAAATTAGAAATGTATGTTACTATTCTACTATAAATATGACCCACTTTCAGTAACATATTCATGTCTCCACCGGTGGAATGCCCCTTTAAGGTGTTGCGGACAGGGGAGACTCCTCGGGTTAAGGGGCCTACATTGCAAGCTAGGGGTGGTTTGGGGATAGTGGTCCTATATCTCTCTCTCTCTCCCTCTCTCTCCCTCTCTCTCTCTCTCTCTCTCTCTCTCTCTCTCTCTCTTCCTCACTCTGTGTGTGTGTGTACACGTGCATTTGTGTGTGTGCACGTGCATGCATGTGTGTATGTGAGAGAGACAACTGTAGGAGAGGTACCGTATGTGTATGTGTGTAATTTTTGGGCATATCTTTAAGTCCGTGCATGGTAACATGTGTGGTTTTGCACATAACATCTGAGGAAGTTTGCACATAATGTGTCTGTATGTAGGCCTATGTGCATGGCTGAAATGTGTCTGTGTGTGGGAGGGCATGGGAATGTATGTATATTTGTGCGTGTGCGCGTGTGTGTGTGTGTGTGTGTGTGTGTGTGTGTGTGTGTGTGTGTGTGTGTGTGTGTGTGTGTGAAAGAACTGTAGGAGGATAACCGTATGTGTATGTGTAATCTTTGGGCATATATGGAAGTCTGTGTGTGTTTACATGTGTGGTTTTGCACATGTGAGGAAGTTGCATATAATGTGTCTGTATGAATGTATATGACTGGAAAGTGTGTTGGTGTGGGAATGTGTGTGTGTGTGAGTGTGTGTGTGTGTGTGTGTGTTTGTGTGTGTGTGTGTGAGTGTGTGTGTGTGTGTGTGTGTTTGTGTGCGTGTGTGTGCGCATGTGTGCTTGTGTGCATGTGTGTGTGCATCTGTGTGTGTGCATCTGTGTGTGTGCGTGCGTGCGTGCGTGTGTGTGCATCTGTGTGCGTCTGCGTGTGTGTGTGTGCGTGTGTGCGTGCGTGTGTGTGTGTGTGTTGGGAGGGGGGGTTCACACAGGAAGTCTCGTGAGCGTGGCGGAGGAAGTGTGTAAGCTGAGACGCAGCGACGGAGGGGCAGGAAACAAACGAGTGATGGATGAAAGGCAATCTACAGCACAGCGAAGTTCATACACACACTCACTCACTCACTACAGGAAGGAGAGAGAGAGGGAGAGGGAGAAAGAGTGAGGAGAGAGGAGAGAGGGAGGGGGAGAAACAGCGAAGTTCATACACACACTCACACACTCACTACAGGAAGGAGAGAGAGAGAGAGAGAGAGGGAGGAAGAGACACTCAATCACTACAGGGAGGAGGGAGAGAGAGGGAGAGACACACACACATACACTCGCTACACTACAGGAAGGAGAGAGAGAGAGACCTTTAAAAAGCCTTTTATTAACACCATTCAGCCATCATTGGCACAGTACAGCCACTGCTCAAAAGCAGACCAACACCCCCCCTATATGTTCACAATCAGCTCTCCGTCCCCCCCAACCTCACACAACACCCCCCCCCACACACACCAAACGTTTGAAAATTTCTCCAAATCATTGACCAAGTGATAATACATGTATTCCACCTTGATGCGACTTTTCACCATTCCCAAGAAACCCTCTAAGGGGTCTACATACACCAGGTTCAGCATTTTCTGCTTGCGGGTCAGCCAAATGGCCAACTTTGCCATGCCTAATAGAAAATTTACCAGACAGACCTCCTTCTTGACATTTGCATTGTATTTAGGCCCACTAATGAACAGAGAGAGAGAGAGAGAGAGAGAGAGAGAGAGAGAGAGAGAGAGAGAGAGAGAGAGAGAGTGAGAGAGAGAGAGGGAGAGAGGGGGGGGGACAGGGATAGACACACACACACTCACTCACTACAGGAAGGAAAGAGAGAGAGAGAAAGAGAGAGAGAGAGAGAGAGAGAGAGAGAGAGAGAGAGAGAGAGAGAGAGAGAGAGAGAGAGAGGAGCTGATACACACTCACCACTACTTGATGGAAAGAAATAGAGAGAAAAGAAAAATAACTCACTCGTGCACAAACGCAAACACACGCACACACACACACTGCAGCAAGGAAAGAAATTCCTTGGATAGAGAAGGATAGAGAAAGAATTTTATTCTACATCCAATGCAGGAAGGATTGAAGAGAGGGGGGGGGGGCAGAGAAGTTATACAGTACATGCACGCTCACTGTAGGGGACAAAGGGGTATGTTGTTCCGGGCCCAGGGAGATAGAGGGACTAGAATTGGTTCCCCATTACATTGAATGTATTGGATAGGGGGCCCTTTCAGATGACTTTATCCCGGGCCCAGCAAAAGCTGCCAGCAGCCCTGAGTACATGCACGCTCACTGAGGGAAGGACAGAGAGATGGAGAGGAAATGCAAGTGAGTGAAAGAGAGAATGAAAGAAGAAAAAGGGTGAAAGGGAAAGATAAAGAAGGTGGAACAGGAAAAGAGAGCAATAAAGAGTCACTCAGACGAGGAGAAGATTGGCAGTGAGACGGAGTGAGAAAGAGAAAAGGCGCATTAAAGAGAGATAAAGAGAAAGAATTAAAGCTGACTGTGTGTGTGTGTGTGTGTGTGTGTGTGTGTGTGTGTGTGTGTGTGTGTGTGTGTGTGTGTGTGTGTGTGTAGTTGTATGTGCGTGTGTGTGTGTGTGTGTGTGTGTGTGTGTGTGTGTGTGTGTGTGTGTGTGTGTGTGTGTGTGTGTGTGTGTGTGTGTGTGCATGTGTCTGTGAGAGAGTGTGTGTGTGCTCGTGTGTGTGTGTATGTGCACTTGTGTGTGCGTGTGTGCATGTGTGTGCGTGTGTGTGCGTGTGTGTGTGTGTGTGTGTGTGTGTGTGTGTGTGTGTGTGTGTGTGTGTGTGTGTGTGTGTGTGTGTGTGTGTGTGTGTGTGTTAAGCAAGAAGAGAGAGGAGATTTGAGGCCAGATCCTGCTGTAGGAAAGCTGAGTGGACAACTCTACAGTCTCTCCATCAGCATTGGCAATGGGACACCAGAGCTGTGCGTGCGTGCGTGCGTGCGTGTGTGCGTGCGTGCCTCCTTGAGTGTGTGTGTGTTTGAGTCTACTGCCTCAAGTCTCCATTGGCAATGGGACATCACAGTGTGTGTGTGTGTGTGTGTGTGTGTGTGTGTGTGTGTGCGTGCGTCCGTGTGTGTGTGCGTGTGTGTGTGTCTACTGCCTCAAGTCTCCATCAGCATTGGCAATGGGACATCAGAGTGAGTGTGTGTGTGTGTATGTGTGTGCGTGAATGCGTGCGTGCGTGACTGTGTGTGTGTATATGTGTGCGTGCGTGCGTGCATGTGTGTGTGTGTCTACTGGCTCCAGTCTCCATCAGCATTGGTAATGGGACATCAGAACTCAGAGAGAATTGCAAACAATTACACCCCCATCTGCAGTATACACTGCCAAATTCAACAACCACTACTGACTTGGCCCTCTGCGTGTGTGTGTGTGTGTGTGCGTGCGTGCGTGCGTGCGCGCGCGTGTGTGTGTGTGCGTGTGCGTGCTTGTTTGAATATGTTTGTTTTGCTTGACTGCCAACTTAATATACATAATGTATTTTCTCTATATATTTGCATATACAGTACTTCACTGTATGAGTGGATATGTTTTCGACCAAATGTGGGTCATTCATTCATTCATTCATTCATTCATTCATTCATTCCTTCATTCCTTCATTCATTCATTCATTCACTCGATTAGGACAATACACATTAATCACCATTTAATAAAACATCGATATAAACAGTGGTCGAGTTGTAAAATCAAAGCAGGGGGTATGGTCAGAGATTGATTCTGATTATTGGGGGTTTGGGGGTTTCTCCCCTGAGATTTTTTTTAATATGTAGTTATTAAAAGTGCAATTTTAACCCAATATGTGAAGAAGGGAGGCCTGTTTTAGAGGGAAATGATTTTTCACCATTTTCATTGAGGGGGATGATTTTTACCATTTTCATTGTTGGGGGGATGGCTAGGACTGGGTACCGAAATTCGGTTCCTTAATGGAACCGAATGAAAGGCTAAGGTTCTACTTGGCATCGAAACGTGTCTTGGCTGTCGGTTCCACGTTTCGGTTCCTAGATGTCCATCACGTCAGTTATCATTTCGCATTTATAACCCCAGAACGTTAACGCAGTCAGAACGGCAGTCACTTCTGGCAAAAAATCTGGTAGCATTAATTGTGATCACATTCGGGCTTGCAGAGACTGCTGGCAGGCTACAACCCCCTTTTAAACAGGTGGTCAAATCATCTGTGGATACTAATGCACGAGAGATACACGAGAGAAACTACCATCAGCCCATCTTTAATTTGTGCAGGCTTACCGAGAAAAGTAGCCTATTTCTAGCGTTTGTAGACGGCAAAGAATTCAAACTTGTCTTCGACACAGCCACTGCGAGCCAAGAAACAGCAAGAGGTGTGCAAACGAAGCATTCCATAATTTTCATGCAGATGGTTACATCGGCGTATGAGGAAAGTAAAAGTCGGCAACACTGTTCGCTCCACCATGAATCATCCAACAGTGTTGGGGACCTTTTCCCTTTGGTGGGTGCGCGCATTCTCTTACTTTTTGGATTACACCGTGAATCATTGCAAAGTTTAAACTTCATGTCAATAAAACGGAAACTCATATCAGAAGCATCAGGTAAGCTCAGTCACTTTTGGCCGCGAGAGACTTTCTTTGTGTGTTATGGTAGGCATAAGCTACATTTGCGCCACGGAACGCAGTAACGTGGATTATTGAAACTGACGACTTGATTTCTTCTATGTGGATATTTTTTTTCCCGTTTGGTAGTCTATAATTACGGACCATGCAAAGACCTCGAAACAGAGTGCGCCCGTGCTTCACTGCGTGCGTAACAAGCTATAGCCAAGTCGCCTCCGCCTGTCCCCCAATTCCTCCCGCCTACTTATAAGTGATGATAGTTAATTATGTATCCACTGTTTAAGTCAAGAATGGATATCGACATGATACGGAGTTTGTATGCTTACAATTTGAAACGGTGATGACATTTAAAACCGAGTCAAACGGCCATAAACAGCATTGTAATGAAGGGTGTCGTAAAAGGCAGCATGAAAGAGGTGGAACTTTAATTTCACGACGACATTCTGGCTAAAAACTCGCCCTGGCCACTTCCCTGTTTCGCTTTAGGATCAAAAATATTCAACCGTTTCCACAGTAACGACCAAACTAATCACAGTTCCTGCATCGGTAAAGCCAGGACTACAAGTGTGAACGAAATGAGCAAAACAGCATGAAGGAATAATAAACAGTAACGGAAATACTGACGTGACCTGAAATCAAGCGGGCGGAATTGGGAGCCTTTCGCCGGCGTATTGTGCTGAAACTAGATTTGGACATGCTGGACGTTATCTCCAAATTACGATAGAAAGGGCTACCAATGTTAGATAATATTGCTCTACCTCATCTACACAGTTGCCGCTATCCAAAAATATACGATAGCATAATCAAATAGTATTTGAAATAGTGACATTATCACGTTCAAAATTCCCTGATTTTAAGCCAAAAATTGGAAAAGTTTCAACAGGCCAAATCCTGACGGTCAACGGGACAGGTCAGACAGTACACCATGCTTTTCCATTTGACAGTCCGCGCGCGAGGCCAAAATCCCCACACACAGGGCATGTTTTAAAAGGAGCGTGTGCAGCGTAAAAAAATAAATATGAGTCTCTCCTTGTTGTTTTGCCGCTCAAGTTGTCTGGGGCTGATACAAAACTTAATGCTGGTTCAGTTTGTAATCAGGTAAATTCGCACGATTGTCTGTGCGTTTGCCATGAACATCGACTGTATGACTGAACTGATGCTCCGATGCAAAGATGCACACTCACGAAATGGTTGGATTGAGATTGTAGTTCTCAATTTAAAATAAAGGGAGGCTCGGTGGTCTGTTAAGATTTTTAAACACTTCGTCATCCCCACTGTTTATAAATTAGGAACCGAAAATGGCACCGTCAGGAACCGGCATTGAAACGTAGGTTCTGGAACCGGAACCGAAACCGAAAAATTCTGATCGGTACTCAGCCCTAGGGATGGCATCCCCCCTCATCCCCCTACAACTCGAGCCCTGAATATAAAAATGACGAAATTAGCAGAGTTGCTAAATTTCATCTGTTGTCCTAAGTCAGGTACACATAATAAAATAAAACAAATAACAATAAAACAACAATACAGCAAGACAGAAGACATTTTACCCACACATCACAAATATCAACTGCATGCAAAGCACACAAAGTAAAACAATGTTCATACTATTAGTTAATGGGAGCAGGTCTGGGGTCCATTTCTCGATTTTTGTTGTTGCTAACCGTCTTAAGACCGTCTTAAGACCGTCTTACCATTCCCTTGGATTTAGTGGTGAGCTTCGCTGTCGAGAGAGAGTTGAGTCGCTCTTACAAAGACGCTTTCGAGAAACGGACCCCTGGTCTACTAGTTTGCGCACAAACAAATGGTTAGTTTTCAACCACAGTTTAAGGGTCATGTCGATGTTGTCGCTGTCACACAGTCTGATATTAGTTGGTAGTACATTCCAGGACTGCGTTCCTCTAATCGACAACACCATTTGGCCAAATGTAGTTTTTCGCCATTTCACTTCACAGTCCCCTTTTACAATGCCAGGGCTCTTGTGGGTTTTTTTGGTTTTTTTTTCCTACTTAAAGGGATAGGTCGGTATTTTGCATTTGGGGCCTTAATTATGGTGTATTATACACTAAGCTACCCACCTGTGTCACTTTTGTTTGATTTGAAGCCTTCCTTGAGATTTTGGGTTTGCGCGATATCCACAAACCACCATACAACGGGAGTCAGCGGGGCACAGACATTAAATCCGTCGTACACGCATAAACAGTATTTTCTTATTTTGTTTAGAATGATACAATTAGGCTGCCGTCTCATTTGAATGTTTAAATCTCCCGGGTCGCAAGAACAAATGAAAAGTCAATTTTCTCTGGTATGGACGTGAGGCGCCACGTCATCTTTCTGCGACGCTCATTCTGACAGCCAGACAACATCTACGGCAGTCGGCAATTGATAACAAGAAGTAAACGTTGGAGCTCTCGTTTTTTAATGGTTCTTCTGTTAGAATTTTGCTATGGATTGATTGTGTGCATATCCTGGATGCTGAAACAAAATGTCAAGCTTTATGAAACCGTGACATGTTGCGTTGAGATGGGAAAGGAAGGCTCTCCTGGATACGAGGCTACGTGTGCGCGGTGCACATAGTTTTTTGCAACAAAGGTCTTTTTACTAGCAAAACAAAAGAGCAGGACAGAAGTGACGGCGTCAGAAAGAAAAGAATGCTGGTCTGATTGCTGAGAGAGACAACAGAGGTAAGGACATATTATGTCCGAATTACTTGCCGTCATATGTAGTCTGTTTTCACTAGCAAAATGCAAAATACCGACCTATCCCTTTAATATAAGGTGTGTGTGTGTGTGTGTGTTTGTGTGTGTGTGTGTGC